>NW_027021212.1:25000-35073 GCF_036884655.1 Musa acuminata AAA Group | reverse complement strand
AAATACCCATGGATTTTGTGTTTGCTTACTGGCTTCATATAATTCGGAAAACACTAGTTTTCTCGAAGCCTCTTGCTCATATCTCTCATCAAAAGGTGCTATTCTATAATGTCTCTTTAGCAGATCCCCCGCTAACCCGAGCGAGCATTCAAATATCTGTCCCACATTCATTCGTGATGGTACTCCTAATGGTTGAAGACCATATCAACAGGTGTTCCATCTTGCAAATAGGGCATATCTTGTCTAGGCAAAATTTTTGAAATGATACCCTTATTCCCATGTCTTCCAGCTACTTTATCACCTACTTTGATTTCACGTTTCTGTGAAATATATACACGAATCATTTCTGAATTATAACAGGAACCCCCCTTTTTCCGGATCCATCTCACATCAATAACGCGACCTCTTCCGCCTATAGGTAGTTTTAGAGAAGTTTCTTTTGCAGTGGATACCTGAATTCCAGTATGGCTCGTAATAATCTATCCTCTGGAGCATACGACGATTCGTTTGCTGTCTGAGGTGTTAATTTACCTACTAAAATATCACCTGTTTCTACCAAGATCCCAGCATCACAACTCCATTTCTGTCTAAATTGCGGAGTAAATGAGCCTCTAGATGTGGTATTTCCTTAGTGATTCTTCAGGTCCTTGGCTTGTCACATGAGTCTGAATTTCATATTTCCGGATGTGAAAAGAAGTATAAATATCTTCATATACCAGACGTTCGCTAATTAGTACTGCGTCTTCAGAATTGTAACCCTCCCATGGCATATAAGCTACTAATACGTTTTTTCCTAAAGCAAGTTCCCCCCAACTGTAGCCGCACCGTCCGCTAAATTTGTCCTTTTTTAATGCATTTACCCCGCGGAACCTGAGGTTTTTGATGCATACAAGTATTTTTGTTGGAACGTTGATAGATAACTAATGGAATACTTATACTTATAGTAGTGTCCCCATTACTTGATAAAATGATCTTGTGAGGGTCAGTATAAATGATCTTTCCCTCGTGTTCGGCTATAGCGGAAACCCCCGAATCCAGAGCCGTTTGGCGTTCCAGTCCAGTTCCAACAATGCACCTCTCGGACTGAGAAAGCGGAACTGCTTGGCGCTGCATATTAGAACTCATTAAAGCCCGATTCGCATCATTATGCTCGATAAAAGGAATGAGGGAAGCTCCAATAGAAAAATATTGGAAGGGAAAAATACTTCTAAGATGAATCTGTTCCCATGCAATAGTCAGGAACTCTTGACGGTATCGGGCTGGAACAACCTGTTCTTCCTGAATACCCCGATTCAAGGCCAAAGAATTTCCCGCTGCTACCATATAATATTCATCTCTATTTGGTGATAAATAAACTATCTGTGCCTCTTTTGATCTTTCAGATATTTCATAAAATGGACTCTCTATAGATCCCCAATGGCCAATCCTCACATGAATGGCTAAGGATCCAATAAGTCCAACATTGATTCCTTCGGACGTGTCAATTGGACAAATACGTCCATAGTGGCTAGGATGAATATCTCGTATCCGAAAACTAGCAGTTCGCCCCGTCAATCCTCCAGGACCCAAATAACTCAATTTTCGCCCATGAACGATTTGTGTCAATGGATTAGTTCGATCCAAAACTTGAGATAAAGGATGTAGGCCAAAAAACGATTCATAAGTGGTTGTTAATGAAGTTGAAGTTACCAAATTTTGAGGAGTCGGTATCAATTTATGCCGAATTGCTCCACATATAGTTCCTCGAACCGCATTTTCTAAACGAACAAGAGCCAGTCCGAATTGATCCTGTAACAGATCCGCTACTAGAACGAATCCGTTTATTTTTCAAGTGATTCATATCGTCAAGTGTACCCATTCCAAATTTAATTCCGATCAAATGATCCGCAGCAGCCAATACATCTCGTGGTAATAAAAATGTATTGTTCTGAGGTATATCAAGATTCAGTCTCCGGTTCATATTTCGTCGACCAATCCTTCCTAATTCACATCTTTGTTGAAAAAATTTCTTTTGTAATTCTTTACATAAAGACTCAGAAAATACCGGATCCCCGCCTACACAAGCAAATTGTTGATAAAATTCCAAAATAGCATTTTCTTTTGACCCAATCTTTTTTTTCTCCTTATCATTCGGGAAAGACAAGAAAATTTCAGGGTAACAAACATTATCTAGAATTTCTCTTAGATTCGAACCCATAGCTGATGATAGAATTAGAATAGATATTTTTGTTTCCTACTTACACGGGCCCATATCCTTGCTTTTCTATCAATTTCTAATTCCGATCTTCTCCCCAATCTGATATTATTGTGCTGGTATAGACAGAAATTCCGTTATGGTCCAATTCTGAACGGTAGTAAATACCAGGACTTTGCAATATTTGATTGATCACAATTCTGTATATTCCATTTACTATAAAGGTTCCCAGGGAATTCATTAGGGAATGTTTCCAATAAAAACGGTTTTGTTCTTGCATATCTCTACCGGTTTTCCAAATTAATCCCGCGGGTACATATAATTCAGAAGAATATGTGAGTGATTCATACACAGCATCTCTTTCGTTTATCAAGGGTTCTACCAATTGATATCTTTCCACAAATAATTTAAATTCAATTTCTTGATCTGTATCTTCAATTTTTGGAAACTTATGAAATTCTTCCGTCAAGCCCTCATTAATGAACCTACAAAATCCCTCAAATTGGATCTGACTAAATCCAGGTATTGTGGACATTCCCTCATTTCCATCATTCCGGAGCATCTTAATCTTAAGTTTCCTGTTTATTGAAAAATCCCATTATTAGCTCACTATTTATCGAACCATACGGATCGATCTAGCAATGATGGAATGTATATTCTGTTTACTGAATCACATGAAATTTTAGCCAACTCCATATACCATATATGTATTTCATACGTATGAACGGAAATGAGACAGAGGAATGAAGAGCATTTTCGACGCAAGTTCGAATTTGCGACAGGTACAACAGGAACAATATAGAGTTTCCCTTTTTAGCATACTTAATTTTATTTGAGTTTCATTTCATGTTCAAAAAAAATTTCGAATTATTTTTTTGCTAGTAGAATATATAGAATATGATTGAATTGCGTAATAGGAGTAATATTTATTAAGTGCATGCCAATATAGCTATCTACCTGTCCGCATATCACATCTTTTATCGTAATTTCACTTGTGGCAACAGAAGTCAGGTCGCACTATATCATAATTCCTATTTTTTCTATTGCATATAGAAAATGAAAAAAGAAGGCACGACGATTCTCTATAGGGATATGGGATATGTACATAAGAGCGGTATCTGTGTAACAATTTCTGTTTTGAGGTTTACATATACACATATATATTGTTATAATTTATATTGTTATAATTGAAATTGAAAAAGATTGATTATTGAAAATAATTGATACTGAATTAGTCATAAATCAATTTGATTTTGTTATGCCATTAAGGAAACGCAACAATTTGAGATACAAATTGAAGAACCTTTCGCTAATTCAAAACAACAAAACAAATAGTTAATGGTTCCAATTTGCCCTGAATTTTTCAGTCTTTGACCAGAAATCTATTTTTTATCTTATTTGGATCGAATTTGGTTTGGCGACATGGCCAAGTGGTAAGGCGGGGGACTGCAAATCCTTTATCCCCAGTTCAAATCTGGGTGTCGCCTGATCAACAAAAAACTTGGGATTTCTTATTCTGCTGATTTAACTCGACGAATTCTGTCCCCGGAGAAGGAGAGGCAAAAGGATAAGCCTATCGATACTTTATTTTTAGAATCTGTAGTTCTATAAAGAAAGTCAATTTTTTTAAAGAAAGTCAATTTTTTTCTAAAAATCCGGGCTTTGGGTGTGGCCCAAACCGGTACAAATAGGGATGAAGTAAGCCTTACTTATTAATATGATTATGATTTTAATATGATTATGATTGGTTCGGACATTTATTTTATAAGTAGAATAAATAAATAGTGAAAGTAAATTCTGGGATTCAAAACTACGAAAGTAAGAGGTCGGAAATCTTGGTATCCAAAGGTTCCTAAAGGACACTCCATTTTTGCTACTAGGATTGAAGAAGAGATTGTACGAAAGACTATCAAGAATTCCTAATTATTTTACACTACCACCGTTGTGTCTACTGACTCTGTCTGGAATTCGATTGGATAGGCTGATGGGAAATCAATTTAGAAGTTGTGGAAAGGACTGAAGATACTTTGTATCCAGACTCACGAGAGTCTCTGAGTACTCAAACATTCAATCAGGATAGTTGGTCGGCTCTTATTGAGTAAAGAGTAAAAGTAAAAGTTGAAGAAACAAAAAAATTTCTTTGCCCGTGTAGGAATTTCTTTGCCCGTGTAAGATAGGGGGATTACGAAAAAAAGAAAGAATGTATGTAATACTGGTGATGGTGTCTCCCCATTCTTTCACAAAAAAAACAGTAAGGCTTAGATCAAATAGGAAATAGAGGTATCTGATAGATAGTTATCTATCTTGATGGTATATTTTGATGTCTTTTGCTTATGAAAAAGGGTAACAAACAATAGGTCTTAGTACTCCTACATGTTCCATTGGGATAGGAGTATTCCTTTGTTATTTCATTTTCCGAGAAAAGGTGTGTGTATTGTATTTATGCTTAATGCTTCCCGATTCTACCAGAAATCTTATAATCTTGTTACGAGTAGATTCATTGGATTGGTTCATCAATAGCCTTAAGTTAAGTCAGAATTCCATTTTGACTCTGCGCCATTGATTCCACTATGATTATTGATCAATAATGGAATAATTCCTTCATAGAGATAGGAGACATAATTTATATGGATATAGTAAGTCTCGCTTGGGCTGCTTTAATGGTAGTCTTTACATTTTCCCTCTCACTCGTAGTATGGGGAAGGAGTGGACTCTAGGGGTACTACTAATCGAGTAATCGATTGAGTAATTGAATTCTATCAATTGTTTAATTGATCGTTTTGCAAAGCTTTAAAAAAAGAATGTCTCTGTTTCAAAATTATACTGAAATACAGTAATGAATAAGAAAATACAATAATGAATAATAACCATTCGATCAAAGAATGAATGATTACTATAGTTGTATTTCGAAACCTAAATCTACGCATGATAGGAAATTTTTTCCAACCGAATTCTTCCTAAATATTCTATTTTGATAAACCAGCTCTTACCAGAATTATGGATATTACAAAAAGAAAAAATCTGAAATTGGTTTTTTCTTTTTTTCTTTATTTGTTTCCCTCTTTCTTTACTTTTACTGTTCTAAGAGAAGAGAAAGCCGTTCCGCTATTCTAATTATATTAGATTACGACAATACATACTTTCTATTGGAAATGACTAGTTGTTGTCCAAAGAGGTTCTACACATAATAAGATTAGATCTTTCTTCCGTTGAGCGATCCACATATCGCGCATTTCACCTTTTTTTTAGACTCCTAGAGATTTTTTTATGCTTTTTTTGACTCATCTCATGTCATGTTTAAGCATAAAAAATTGGGAAGGTCTACTCTATTAATCTACTTCTTTTTCAAATCTGAAGAAGTTATCATGGAATAGAACTCCGCAGATCATCTGTTAATAGATCAAGCAATGACTTCTTGAGATGGGAAATCTAAAAAAAGAAAAAGATTCTTTTCTTTGGTTTCGTTTTCTTTTATCTTTTTTTTTATTTAATTTATAGTAGAATATGCCCATACTCTTTTTGTCTTGCTCCATTGATTCCTTTGATAGATCTCGGGACCTATACCTATATATATATAAATTCTAAGAAAGCCAGGAATTAGAAGAGTTGGTCTTCAATTATTTTGAATTGATCGAAATCCACACAAGTAAATGTAGCCAAAAAAATAATAGAATTGGACTGTTATTTTGATGTACTATTTAGATATACATCTAATCTATGTACATACATATTGTATATTGACCTAGATATAGGCTTTCTCTATATAAAAGCCTATATCTGTATACAGTACAACTTTCTATGAAAATCATTAATAGGATAATAAATACTATACCATACTATCTCGGCTCAGATACTACTATCTCAGATACTTATTATCTCAGATACTTATGATTCCAGACAGATCATTTCATTTAAGACTTGGAGTTTGAATCCGTTTCTTTCATTTATTCAATCATTGATAAGAACTAATAAATCAAGTTTCAGTCAAATTAATCATTTTGACTGACTGTTTTTACGTAGATGATAAGTAAAAAGGCAGTAGGAACTAGAATGAACAGTGCAGTAGCAATAAATGCGAGAATATTTACTTCCATAATCTCATTGTTTTTTTACTTCGCAATAACTCGGGATCTAATCCCATAGAGATGAGAAATTTGATTCCTGTAAATTCAATGGGATGAATTGCATCCTGATGATACTGAATCGGATCAATATTATGAATAACAATATCTGATCTATCAAATCGATTCATCGTCGAGAATTGAATAGTATAACATAGGAAGATCCTTTATCCATACTAAATCTGAAATGGGATTCCTGATCCAATAAAGAATCCCATTGAATTTTCATCCTTTTCCACTTTTTCTTTTCTATAAATAACCCTACCGTCTTCCTTATATACTCCTCCTTCGTTATACTTATACATACAATTATGTACATACAATTATGAGGTATTATATGACTGGTATTCTATGAATCACACACAGATCCAAAGAGTAGAAGTGAGATGGAAAAAGGACGGGTTAAGTATAAAAGATCTAATATAATTCCAACAAATTTAATAAAAAGGAACGTTGCTTGGTCTTTTCTTTTATTTGATTAGTATCTCTTTCTTCGATTGGGACTGGAAGGCATACATCAAAAATTCAGTGTGCAATTTAAATGAGAATGAGATAGATTGTTTCCAATTAGTCATTGAGGATACACAAACAAAGTCGAAGCTAAAAAGGGTTGTCGTTTAACCTGACAAGTACTCTGTCGAGGTAATTATGTTAAGTTCATTATGTATTGTACAATAAACGAATACAATTTGCGTATGTACTCTCGGTAAAAATAGGAGCACTCTATTCTATTTCATTTATCAAGAAAATCGAAAAAGAAAGTCAGACGAGTATCTCTTAAAATACTAAATATAGGAATACCACCGATTGTACGAATCTATATATGTTATGTCTCTCCCTTATCACTCGGCACTAGTGGAAGAAATGGAAATTCCTGTATTTGTCTGATGATAAATGCGAAATGAAAAACAAAAGAAATAAGGATCTCCACTGGGGATTAGATCTTGCCCCCTGTCTCCTTTTTCACGGAAAATAGATAAATTCATTTCTCCATTCATCGGTCGGATCCTAGTTCGGGACTGACGGGGCTCGAACCCGCAGCTTCCGCCTTGACAGGGCGGTGCTCTGACCAATTGAACTACAATCCCAGCGAGGTGTATGGTATACATATTCTTAATGGTTTCAGAAAAACATTTTCTTCGTCGCGTTGTAACAGAGACACGAATGATATACTAACTGATATCATATACACATAGAACACATAGATATGGACTATAGTGAAAGTGACACGGATTACTAGTAACCTGTGTTTATTTTATTTTATTGCCAAAAATAGATAATCAACCTTTCATTGAGAAAAAACGATTTTTCCTTTCATAATCTTTGCTTTGATTAAGTATTATGAATCTAGATCGTTAGAAAGAAAAGATCAGAACGAATGAGAAAAACATGGATAGAGAAACAAAAATGGACTCTTTCTCTTTTACGGATCAGGTATTTTTGTTTCTGGGGGACAAATTGGTTATATCATTGGTTATATCATATTCATGGAGCGGCGAATTTTTGGGCCGAGCTGGATTTGAACCAGCGTAGACATATCGCCAACGAATTTACAGTCCGTCCCCATTAACCGCTCGGGCATCGACCCAGGAAGAATTCCTTCTAGGCTTATTGATAATCCATGATCAACTTCCTTTCGTAGTACCCCCAGGGGAAGTCGAATCCCCGCTGCCTCCTTGAAAGAGAGATGTCCTGAACCACTAGACGATAGGGGCATATCCGCCCAACTGTCATCATACTATGATGATAGTATGAGTAGTTTTTTGGAATTGTCAATATAATCTAATGATATGACTAGATCTGAACACTCTTTTCTACTTTTATGTTATGATTCCATAGAATTTTGTTTTGGATTTGATGGTTCATGAATGAACCATCCCATACTATTTTATATAGCGAAAGGAGGTACAGGACTCCGTCAGTTCAGGCAGTGATTGGTCCGACAGAACAGAAAAGGGGGTAGAACCCCACTTAATTTCTTTTCTTCAATTTTAACTCATTAATTTTAACTTAACTCATTGCTTCGTTCATTGTTCAGATAAAATATGCCTATCACTATCTCACATTAAGTCAGAAAATTAAAAAACGATAGAAATTTTCCTTTTTTCTTTTTTATTTTTTTATAAGAATTCGGTTCAGGGTACGAATACCCTCATCACATGATTCAAGAAAATCTATCGAATCTATGTCGATGTCAGATTGGTACATGTATCAATCAAGTGAATCTTGTTTTGATGAGTCAGTAAAGGTAAACAAGCGGGGTCGGTCTTGAAACAATTCACTGCATTATTTTTATCAAAAAAAAAAATAAAAAATTTGCCCACTTTTTACTTTTGGGGGGTAAATCAAATTGATTGCTCCTAAATGAACTATGTATATATTATGTGCATATATGTATATATCATGTACATATATTATGCAGTAGACTCATAATGGAAAAAGGCTATAATTCATGAATCGAATAAAACAAGCCCTTTTAACTCAGTGGTAGAGTAACGCCATGGTAAGGCGTAAGTCATCGGTTCAAATCCGATAAGGGGCTTTTTCCACTAAACTAAAGTTTGAGTCTTTGTTTTTCGGTGGAGAATAGAGATTTCTTTTTATTTCTAAAAAGAAAAGGGTAACCACCATTATAATGACTTCTGATTATTACGAGTTATAGTTAAAAAGTGAAACATTATTCATTATTATTAGTATAAATAATAATGAATAATTGTAGTTATTAGAACTAGTCTACTCTGTACTGACAAAGTAGTCCTCTTCATGTCTAATTATTCAAATTTTTGTTTTTGGACAGGAATATTCTAGATGTCCAATCGCTATTATGAATCGCCAAACCAAAGTATTCTTACTTCTCCATTGTTTTTATCAAACCCAGCATCAAATTCTAAATCAAGAAAAAGTAAGTGGACCTAACCCATTGAATGACGACTATATCGGCTATTCTGATATTAAAATTCGATATAGATGAAATTGTACAAGCGGATTTTTTTATTTCCTTAGACCACGCAAGTCAGGAATTTGTCGATATTTCCGATTTAATGAATCTTCTTCTTACTGAATGCTCCATGGGAATAAATCGATATTCTTTTCCGCTACATATAAAAGTTTATTTCGAAAATATATTTTTCAATATCTTTCCTTGATTTCAGAATCAGATATTGTTTTGTTCTTCCGCCAATGCAATAGAGAACGAATGCGAGAAAGGGACTTTACTTTCATTTCCAGTCTACCATTATTTAAATATTTAATCTAGTTTAGGGGCAGGAAAAAACAGTGAATTTTCTTTTTTTTGTTTGTTTGACCCGTTAAAAGATATACTCTGTAACTGTAATATGAGTCATAGGACAATTCCGGGTTCAAATACTTAATTTATATTATATATAGTATAAGTTATAAGATAAGTATAAGATAAGGTATAAAGACTAATCGAATCGAGCTCGTGGATTTATTTACTTAGATTGGTTTGTGGCCCAATAGAAAAGAAGAATTTGTATCTTCGAAACCCATTGTAAGGGGCATGGAACGAGAAATCGTCCACAGATAATCGAACTATCGTATGCCTTGGAAATGATATGAGGTGTTCGGAAATGGTTGAAGTAGTTAAATAGGAGGATCGCTATGACTATAACCCTTGGTAAATTTACCAAAGAAGAAAATGATCTATTTGATATTATGGATGATTGGTTACGGAGGGACCGTTTCGTTTTTGTAGGTTGGTCCGGCCTATTGCTCTTTCCTTGTGCTTATTTCGCTTT
>NW_027021212.1:17500-20000 GCF_036884655.1 Musa acuminata AAA Group | reverse complement strand
GCCATTCGTTGAAGATAAGAGTACATCGAACCCATATGAAGTCTTACCATGAGCGGATTGTATCCATTGGGCAAATATAGGTTCAATCAAGATTTGTTTTTCCGGAGTACCAAAAGCGAGCATAACATCGTTATGAACATAAAGGCCCAAGGTATGGAACCCAAGAAACAGGCTGGCCCAACTTAAATGAGATATGATAGCTTCTTTGTGGTCTAACATTCTTGCCAATACATTATCCTCATTCTGTTCTGGATTGTAATCTCTAATGAAGAATATAGCTCCATGAGCAAAGGCTCCTGTCATGATAAACCCTGCGATGTATTGGTGATGAGTATATAACGCAGCTTGAGTAGTAAAGTCTTGTGCTATGAATGCATAAGCAGGTAAAGAGTACATGTGTTGAGCTACTAAGGAAGTAATAACCCCTAAAGAGGCTAGAGCAAGACCTAATTGAAAATGAAGCGAATTATTGATTGTGTCATAAAGACCCTTATGCCCACGCCCTAATCGACCCCCTGGAGGAATATGTGTTTCTAAAAGATCTTTGATACTGTGCCCAATCCCGAAGTTAGTTCTATACATATGACCAGCGATCAGGAAAATAAATGCAATAGCTAAATGATGATGAGCAATATCGGTCAGCCATAAACTTTGCGTTTGTGGATGAAATCCACCGAGAAGGGTTAGAATGGCAGTTCCTGTTCCTTGGGAAGTACCAAATAAATGGCTACTCGAATCAGGGTTTTGGGCATAAAGATTCCACTGACCCGTAAAAAGTGGTCCCAACCCTTGAGGATAGGGTAATACATCTAAAAAATTATTCCATCTGACGTACTGTCCCCTGGATCCTGGAATAGCGACATGAACTAAATGTCCTGTCCAAGCCAAAGAACTCACTCCGAAAAGTCCTGACAAATGATGATTTAGACGAGATTCGGCATTTTTGAACCACGAAACGCTTGGTTTCCATTTTGGTTGTAAGTGTAACCAACCCGCTATTAAGGATATAGCAGAAAGAAATAATAGAAAAAGAGCTCCAGTATAAAGATCTTCATTAGTGCGTAATCCGATTGTATACCACCACTGATAAACGCCGGAATAAGCGATATTCACTGGACCGGTAGCACCTCCTCGAGTAAAGGCTTCTACAGCTGGTTGACCAAAATGAGGATCCCAAATTGCATGAGCAATAGGTCTTACATGTAAAGGGTCTTGTATCCATGACTCAAAATTTCCTTGCCAAGCTACATGAAAGAGATTTCCGGACGTCCACAGAAAGATTATTGCTAATTGCCCAAAGTGAGAAGCAAAAATGTTCTGATAAAGACGTTCCTCAGTAATATCATCATGACTCTCGAAGTCATGTGCGGTAGCAATACCAAACCAAATACGACGAGTAGTGGGGTCCTGAGCTAAGCCTTGGCTAAACCTCGGAAATCTTAATGCCATAATGCCTTTCAAATCCTCCTAGCCATTATCCTACTGCAATAATTCTTGCTAAGAAGAATGCCCATGTTGTGGCAATTCCACCCAGAAGGTAATGGGTTACTCCTACAGCACGTCCTTGTACAATGCTCAAGGCTCTAGGCTGAGTAGCAGGAGCAACTTTTAATTTGTTATGAGCCCAAACGATGGATTCAATGAGTTCTTGCCAATAACCACGGCCACTGAATAGAAACATTAAACTGAAAGCCCAGACAAAATGAGCACCTAAGAAAAAGAGACCATATGCAGATAATGAAGAACCATAAGACTGAATTACCTGAGATGCCTGTGCCCATAAGAAATCTCGAAGCCACCCATTAATAGTAATGGAACTCTGCGCAAAGTTTCCTCCTGTAATATGAGTTACTACCCCTTGATCACTTATAGTACCCCAAACATCCGACTGCATTTTCCAACTGAAATGGAAAATAACTACGGAAATCGCATTGTACATCCAGAATAGACCTAAGAAGAAGACATGATCCCAGGCAGATACTTGACATGTCCCCCCTCTTCCAGGTCCATCACAAGGAAAACGAAAACCAAGATTTGCTTTATCAGGTATCAAACGGGAACTGCGAGCAAATAGAACACCTTTCAGTAGTATCAATACAGTCACGTGGATCGTAAATGCATGAATATGATGGACTAAGAAGTCTGCGGTTCCTAATGGAATAGGTAACAAAGCTACTTTGCCGCCTACTGCTACCAACTCACCACCTCCCCAAGTTAAGCTGGTACTTGCTGTTGCACCAGGAGCTGTTATGCCGGGTGCTAAAGCATGGGTGTTTTGTACCCATTGAGCAAAGATGGGTTGTAATTGTATAGCGGTATCTGAAAACATATCTTGTGGACGCCCTAAAGCGCTCATGGTATCATTATGAATATACAAGCCAAAACTGTGAAAACCCAGAAATATACATGCCCAGTTAAGATGTGATATGATTGCATCGCGGTGTCTAAGGACACGATCTAATAGATCGTTGTATCGAGTAGTTGGATCGTAATCTCTTTA
>NW_027021212.1:0-12500 GCF_036884655.1 Musa acuminata AAA Group | reverse complement strand
AATAATATCTCTGGGTTTACAACGATAACTTGGTATATCCACTATACGACCATTAACTAAAATATGTCTATGGTTAACTAATTGCCTGGCTCCAGGAATGGTCGAAGCCATACCCAATCGGAAAAGGATGTTATCCAAACGCATCTCAAGTAATTGTAGTAAAACCTGACCTGTTGACCCTTTAGCTTTTCCAGCGATATGCACATATCTAAGTAATTGTCGCTCTGTCAGACCATAATGAAAACGCAATTTCTGTTTTTCTTCTAGACGAATACGATACTGCGATCTTTTCCCAGAACGCAATTGGTTTTTAAGATCACTTCCGGATCTAGGTCTTTTACTAGTTAGTCCTGGTAAAGCCCCCAGACGGCGTATTTTTTTGAAACGAGGTCCTCGGTAACGAGACATAAAGACTCCTTTTTAATTTTATGGATTTTATTGAAATTTCATTTTTTCAGAATAAAAAAATGAAAACTGAACTATAAATTAAGACTGAACTAAGGGATAAACAAAGCAAAGCTAAATTTACCGAAATACTACAAAGTAGAATAAAATAAATTGTATCAATATCCGGATTTTTTGTATATATAGGAAGTTGCAGCTCCGTTTTATGATTTGTTCGGTAGAGAGAGATCTAATTGTTCCAATACATTTTTTGGTCATGGTTGCAAGTTACCACGACATAACATATGGGAAAAGGAGGAGAGAGATTATCAATCACGGAAAAATCGATAGAGAAAAAGCCGGCTATCGGAGTCGAACCGATGACCATCGCATTACAAATGCGATGCTCTAACCTCTGAGCTAAGCGGGCTCACATAACATAACAGAAATAGTATATAGAAATTGAGGAAACTACCGGATTTTAGCTATTAGCTGATCTTATCTATTAGCTATTCGTTTAATATTAACTATGAACTATAACTATATAACTATACTATAACTATATAACTATATAGTATAGTATAGTTCTATATAGTTATATAGTATACTTCTAAACTATATACTATAACTAACTATAATAATAATTCTGACTATTCTTCTGACTATTCTAACTATATCTAACTATAATATACAACATAATGTATTTATTTATATATTTATATTTTATATATTTATATTATGTTAATTATAGCTATAGCGAATCGGTCCTAAGATAAAAAAAAAGATAAGGATAAAGATACAATCTAAATGAAAATGAGACATTCCTCTGGTTTGATTCGGAAAAGGAGGAGATAGGACAAAAAAAAAGAAGAATGAATATCGACCGTTCCACTATTCCAAATCGCACTGTAAAAATGAAAGGGAGGGAGAAACATATATATGTTGGATATATCTATCCATATTGAATTGCGGATACATCAATGATAGAATCATTTCTGATTGAAACAAGGTTCATTCAATATAAATGAACTGATGGGGGATAGCCAAAAAAATCAAACAGCAGCATACACTTTTTCAATATAGAAATCATTATCTAACGAATTCAACGGGTCCAAACAAACAAAATAAATGAAAAGGATAGTTGGAATTCCAACTAGGTCTTGGTATCAAAGGGGATATGGCGAAATCGGTAGACGCTACGGACTTGATTGGATTGAGCCTTAGTATGGAAACCTGCTAAGTGGTAACTTCCAAATTCAGAGAAACCCTGGAATTAAAAATGGGCAATCCTGAGCCAAATCCTTATTTTGAGAAAACAAAGGTTTATAAAACTAGAATTTAAAAGGATAGGTGCAGAGACTCAATGGAAGCTGTTCTAACGAATGGAGTTGACTACGTTTTGTTGGTAGCAGGAATCCGTCTATAAAAATTACAGAAAAGATGGTCCTATATACCTAATACGTATGTATACATACTGCCATATCAAACGATTAATCATGACCCGAATCTATTATATTATAATTATATATAATTATAATATGAAAAATTCAGAGTTATTATGAATCCATTTCAATGGAAGTTGAAGGAAGAATCGAATATTCAATTATGAAATCATTCATTCCAGAGTTTGATAGATCTTTTGAAAAACTGATTAATCGGACGAGAATAAAGAGAGAGTCCCATTCTACATGTCAATACCGACAACAATGAAATTTATAGTAAGAGGAAAATCCGTCGACTTTTTAAATCGTGAGGGTTCAAGTCCCTCTATCCCCAATAAAAAGCCTATTTTACTTCCTAAGTATTTATCCTCTTCTTTTTTTTCATCAGTGGTTCAGTTCAAACAAAATTCACTATCTTTCTCATTCACTCTACTCTTTCACAAACGGATCCGAACTAAAATCCTTGGATCTTATCCCAATTTGGATAGAACCTGTACAAATGAACATATATGGGCAAAGAATCTCTATTATTGAATCATTCACAGTCCATATCATTATCCTTACACTTACTTGTCAAATTTTTTACTACTTTTTAGTCCCTTTAATTAACATAGACACAAGTACTCTACTAGGATGATGCACGGGAAATGGTCGGGATAGCTCAGTTGGTAGAGCAGAGGACTGAAAATCCTCGTGTCACCAGTTCAAATCTGGTTCCTGACACGTAAATAATGTATCGGATAGATATTCATACAAATTAATCGAGATAGATCGGGCGTTAATAGTCTAGAGCATGATACGTATTTACTCATCTAGATGTTACATATTTACTCATCTATTACATATATTTACTCATCTATTACATATTTACTCATCTAGATATATATATATATATATACCTCCCCTTGGGGGGATTGGTTACATATTTACTCATCTAGATGTATATATATATATACCTCCCCTTGGGGGGATTGGTAAAAAATATATGTATGGATGGTTATGGTAAAGAACAAAGTGAGATTATGCTCCCGTCTCTTTTTTCTTTCTTGTTTCTTCATACTGTGCTTTCTCTCATTCAAAAAGAATATTAAGTCTTCATCTATATTCAAAATAAAAATAAATAAGTAAAAGTAAAAAAAAACTTAAAAGTCGAGAGGAGTTAAAAGATAGCAATAGACAGAATGCACTTCAGACACAGTACAAATAAAATCCAATCCCTTTTCATTTCTTCATTTCATATTTTTGACATTTATTCCATTTCTTCACTCTTGCTTACGTTACTTTCCGAGGTCCATCTACATCTAAGTAAGTTATGTGCGCGGTACAAAGTTCATAGTGCAGAACTCTTTTGATTCATCCCATTGTTTCTGCTCATACGAAATGGATATGATCTATTCCAAATTTTGGAATATAAATGAAGTTTTTTTTAGGTTATCCATAATACGAATTAAAGTCCGGTTACTTTCTTTCATCTAGAACGGAACGTAAAAATATTCCTTCACTTGAAAGAAATCTGGAATCGTGTCATAGTCGTATTAAGTAAACATTAATTTCTTATCATTTAATGAGCATCTTGTATTTCATAGAAATTGGGGGTAATATAGTCCTTACGTAGGGGCCAACCTATCCAACTTTCCGGCATCAAAATACGTTTAAGGCGTGGATGATTATCATAAGAGATTCCCAACATATCATAAGATTCGCGTTCTTGAAAATCAGCACTTCTCCAAATCCAGAAAACAGACGGGATTCTAGGATTATTCCTTGGGGCAAATACTTTTATGCATACCTCTTCTGGTTTAGCTATACCATACTGTATTCTCGTAAGATGATACACACTGGCTAAAAATCCGCCTGGTGCTACATCATAGGCACACTGGGAGCGTAAATAATTGTAACCATATACATATGAAATGACAGCAATGGAATCCCAATCCTCGGTTTTTATTTGTAAAGTTTCTATTCCTCGGCAATCAAAGCCCAAAGATCTATGAACTAAATCATGGTTGACTAACCAATCAGATAAACGATCCTGCTGCATCTTCTTGATCTCTCCCACATTTGTATTTGTATGAGTATTTCAATTTACAATGAAATTTTTAAAGATTGACCCTTTCTTTCTTATTCTGCACAAAAGAACCTTACCTTGTCTGATTCACTAATTCATGGGGAGATACTGAACTTTTGGATTTGAAAAATGTTTCAGAAGGTATCTCTGAAGTAGATGGTGATTGATAGAGCAATTCTTGATCATAATTTCCAGTATGAGTACTGCGTCTAACACAAAACTTGTGATTGGTAGTAAAACATCGATTTTCCTGTTGAGACACAGTTCTATCTTCAAAGATTTCTCGAGATATTTTCTTACGAAGTTTCGTTATAGCATCTATAACCGCCTCTGGTTTAGGTGGGCAGCCCGGCAAATAGACATCGACAGGAATTAGCTTATCGACTCCACGAACAGTACTATAAGAATCAGTACTGAACATCCCTCCTGTAATAGTACAAGCTCCCATAGCAATGACATATTTTGGTTCAGGCATTTGCTCATATAATCTTACTAAAGAAGGAGCCATTTTCATTGTTACTGTGCCGGCTGTTAAAATTAGGTCTGCTTGTCTAGGACTCGATCTTGGTACCAATCCATAACGATCAAAGTCGAATCGCGAGCCTATTAATGAAGCAAATTCAATGAAACAACAACTGGTACCGTATAGAAGCGGCCATAAACTGGAAAGTCTTGACCAATTCGAAAGATCATTCAATGTAGTTGAAATAACTGAATTGGTAATTGTTTTGTCAACTAAGGGAAACTCAATCAAATTCATAACTGTCTCAATGTAATCTTTTCCTTCATTTTTATTTTGATTGTCTGAATATTCAGTTAAGACCATTCCAATGCTCCTTTTCGCCATGCATAAACTGAACCAACAATTGGGATAAGCACAAAAATTAAAGCTTCGATAAATACAGATACACCCAATACATCGAAACTCATTGCCCATGGATAAAGAAAGACCGTTTCAACATCAAAAACAACAAAAACTAGAGCAAACATGTAATAGCGGATTCGAAATTGTAACCAAGCATCCCCAATGGGTTCTATACCCGATTCATAACTAGAGAGCTTCTCTGGTCCTTCACTAACCGGGGCTAAAACTCCGGAAATTACAAATGCCAAGATAGGAATAACGCTTGATATTATTAGAAATGCCCAGAAAATATCATATTCGTGAAGCAGAAACATAAATGTACTCCTATTAATGTGGAATATGCTGAATTATTCGATTCGAATCGGAATTGTCAATTCATCCATAACTTCTTATCTTAGGCGAAACAAGAATTGATTTTGATCAAATCAAACTGCATAGTTTAGAGTTTGTTTGCTGTGGGGCATGTTTTGTTTAAAGATTCATCTAATGGAATCCCACTTACATTTTGGATTTCGATTCTATTTAGATATGGTGTAGACATAGGATGCTCTTACACAAACAAAACTCTCTCACTTTGTCTTGGGTTCTCTATCCTCTAGAAAAAGGTAATAAAATACTAAAATATCCTATGCCTATAACTATTCCTATGCCTATAACTATAATAAATATCAATACCCTATAATATAGTAAAGTAAATATCCTATAATTAAATACTATGAATACTATATTCATTAGAATACTATGTTGATTATATATAATCAACATAATGAAATAATAATAATTTCATTTCCTTTTTTTAAAACTTAAATTTTTCAATAGTCATATGGGGTAAAATGTCTAGGGATTTCTAGCATATTCTATATTATTCGAAGTATTCCTTTTTCATTAAAATCTGGGTATAGGATCATTGCTTCTATTGATTTGATACGAATATGAATACATAATCTAATGCATCGAATGATTTTTTATCTTTTTCTTGTCCTAGATTTCATTTCTATTTTTCTTAATTGATTCAATCCGTTGAATTGAGAGGTGACATATAACAACTTATATCTTTCTATACAAAAAATTGGAAACTTGGAACCTGTACTATCCCACCTCCTCAGAAATAAATAAGAAGAATCGAGTTATTTCATTAGAGTTAGAATGAAAGATTCATTCTATTTCGGACCAATCTCTAATACTAAACAAAGATTACGATTTGGAATGAACCAAAATACTTGTTTGTTTTGTTACGGCAATAACGCTTAATAATATAATGGTAAGACCAAGCAATGGGTTAGATTTCGCTACAAGAAAAAGGTTTTACAGCAAACCTATACTAGACAATGAAACATAGCAAAGAGTGGAGTAGTATAATCGACGGAATCATAAATGATTTACATAACATTTTCAAATAGAAAGAATCACACATTATCGAATGATTCGACGGACCAAATCAAATCCACAAACCCACTCAACTCATAGAATATAGAAGAAGAAACGTTAATATATTTAGGCCCAATTCGTTATCTCTCCATTATCTCTGAATCAATCAATAAGGTTGCTCTTGTTCTGCCAAAAAACGATTAGTGATTAGTTAGGGGGATTCTCCAAATACAAGACAAGACCCAAGACCAAGAAAAGAATAGGTCCTAGACCCATGTGACTTAGGATTAGACTTGGTTGGTCCCATAGAAATGAAAACCATACTAAACTATATACTAAACACTAAACTATATACTAAACAAAAATATAATATATTAGGATTAGGGCTATACGGACTCGAACCGTAGACCTTCTCGGTAAAACAGATCAAACTGATTATTATCGAAATGATTCGAACTGTTTCAAAGACCCAACATGCATTTTGTTGCATTGGGCTCTTTCATCAACTGATGTAAAGATCAGTTAGTCCACCATATTTTTTCTTTAGAGGAAGATAATGAGATGGTTCCATGTGCTCTGATTTATTATTTGTATTCTGATCTAGGAGCAATACCAAAGTGTTTCAAAGAAGGGTTATCTTGACTTAGGTCTGCCTTCGGCCTAGATCAACCTAAGTTAAATGGAATCTCTATCGCTCCGCTGCAACAGTCGAATATGAGACTTCATACACCTTAAAGTTCATAGGACGAAAAGAGGTTATTTTGAGGCCCTTATACTCATTATGCCTAGCATTGAATGGGCTGGGTATTTACCTTATCAACTATCAAATCAATGGCGGGTTCTATTTGATTTGGCAACTGAATTCGCGCCTGAATCGGACCGAACCAAATATTTGTCAGGCTATTGTTCTCTTGTTCCCTCGAACCTATGGAGTAAGACATCGATTTCTCAATACGATCAATTATGTTCATTGCATAATAGGCTCCTTTGAAAAGCATTGGCGCGCGTGTAAACGAGGTGCTCTACCAACTGAGCTATAGCCCTTGTCATAGACATCTTAACATATAGATAATTTCTTGTCAAGATGGATATTCCATAATCCACATCATAGCTCTCTGATCTATTTATTTTATTTACGCTTAACAGAACAGATTTATTTACGCTTAACAGAACAGATTAGTATTGCTTAGAAATAATATTCCACCTATAATCCCCGAAGTGATGGGTTCTTTTTGTGGTGATAAATGACCTACTTAACTCAGTGGTTAGAGTATTGCTTTCATACGGCGGGAGTCATTGGTTCAAATCCAATAGTAGGTAGAACTTATTAGATACCGGAGTCGATGAAATGATATCTAATAAGTTTTTCTACCCCATCTTCTTTTTTTGTTTTATCAGATTAGACTTGATTGTGTTCAATTGGCAGAATCAACATGTGGTGTATAATAAAGAACTTTTTAAAAACTTCTCTTTATTATTTTGATGTATTGACTTGACTAGTAGGAAATAACATTGACAGCCTCTACTCGTGTCCTAGCTCGTCTGAGAGCTAGATTCGCTTCAATTGCTTGTCTCTTACCCTCAGCTCTACTCAAGTTAGCTTCAGCTATTTCAAGAGCTTGTTGAGCTTCTTGCGGATCAATGTCAGTACTTATTTCCGCATCATTTCCTAAAATGGTGATTTCATTATTACCTATTCTAGCGAAACCACCCATCAGAGCCACCGTTAACCATTGGTCGTTGTTGAGGCGTATTCTCAAAAGACCTATATCTACAGCCGTGGCAATAGGGGCGTGGTTTGGTAATACGCCAATTTGGCCACTATTAGTAGATAAAATTATTTCTTTCACTTCTGAGTCCCAAATAATTCGATTAGGAGTCAGTACACAAAGATTTAAGGTCATTTCTTCAATTTGCTCTCCTCTTCTAAGTTCATAGCTTTCGCGGTAGCTTCATCGATGTTACCTACTAAATAAAAGGCCTGCTCGGGAAGACTGTCTAATTCTCCGGAAAGGATCAGTTGAAACCCCCTAATTGTTTCTGCAAGACCAACATATTTTCCTGGAGAACCAGTAAATACTTCTGCCACGAAGAAGGGTTGTGATAAGAAACGCTCGATTTTTCGTGCTCTTGCTACAGTTAAACGATCTTCTTCGGATAATTCGTCCAACCCAAGAATAGCTATAATGTCCTGAAGTTCTTTGTAACGTTGTGAAGTTTGCTTAACTCTTTGCGCAGTTTCATAATGTTCCTCGCCAACGATCCGAGGTTGTAACATAGTTGACGTTGAATCTAAAGGATCCACTGCTGGATAAATACCTTTGGCAGCTAATCCTCTCGATAATACGGTAGTAGCATCTAAATGTGCAAATGTCGTGGCAGGAGCAGGGTCGGTCAAATCGTCCGCAGGTACATAAACGGCTTGGATCGAAGTTATAGATCCCTCTTTGGTAGAAGTAATTCTTTCTTGCAAAGAACCCATTTCTGTACTAAGGGTAGGTTGATAACCCACTGCAGAAGGCATTCTCCCCAATAAGGCGGATACTTCTGATCCTGCTTGGACGAAACGAAAGATATTGTCGATGAATAGAAGTACGTCTTGTTCATTAACATCCCGGAAATATTCCGCCATAGTTAGGGCAGTCAAACCAACTCTCATACGAGCTCCCGGCGGTTCATTCATTTGACCGTAGACTAGAGCTACTTTTGATTCTGCAATATTTTTTTCATTAATTACTCCGGATTCTTTCATTTCCATGTAAAGATCATTTCCTTCACGAGTACGTTCGCCTACTCCGCCAAATACAGATACGCCTCCATGAGCTTTGGCAATGTTGTTGATCAATTCCATGATGAGTACTGTTTTACCTACTCCAGCTCCTCCAAATAGTCCGATTTTTCCTCCACGGCGATAAGGAGCTAAAAGATCCACTACTTTAATTCCTGTTTCAAAGATTGATAATTTCGTCTCTAACTGTATAAAGGCAGGTGCAGGTCTATGAATAGGAGATGTTGTGCTAGTATCTACAGGACCTAAATTATCAACAGGCTCCCCAAGAACGTTGAAAATTCGTCCGAGGGTAGCTCCACCGACTGGAACGCTTAGAGGAGCTCCCGTGTCAATCACTTCCATTCCTCTCATCAGTCCATCTGTAGCACTCATAGCTACAGCTCTAACTCGATTATTTCCTAATAATTGTTGTACCTCACAAGTCACATTAATTTGCTGACCAATAGTATCTCGACCCTTAACTACCAAAGCGTTATAAATATTAGGCATCTTGCCCGGAGGAAAAACAACATCCAGTACTGGGCCAATAATTTGAGCGATACGCCCTAGGTTTTGTTCTTCAAGTGTGGAAACCGCAGGACTAGAAGGGGTAGGATTGATTCTCATAATTATAATTAAAGTAAAGTATGTCGAAAGTTTTTTTGAATAGTGCCATGCCAAGTCGAAAATAAATGTCCGATAGCAAGTTGATCGGTTAATTCAATAAGAAATAAATGGGAGTTAGCACTTGATTTAGTTGGTACCACCCAACCGAATACGATTCAATCGTTTACTCATTCAATTACTCATTCAATGAGTCAATTTTCAAGTTCAGCCAATCCTTCTTTTTTTCAAAAGAAATATTAAGTACATGAAATCACGAGTAAGTCTCTTTCATTTCTCTATCATTATAGAAAAACCATCCGTATTAGATTCTATTATCTATAGAATTCGAACCCGAACTCCATTTATGATTCATTATTTCGATCTAATTGGCCATTGTTCTTTTTTTTTTTTGAATAGATATTGGATTTCCGCCTATCTATTCTTTATACCCTTTTAGGATGAATTATGCCTATTTTCACATCTAGGATTTACATATACAACATATATCACTGTCAAGAGTGAATTTTTCTTAGTATTTGGATTCAAAATAAGAAGGAGATCCATTTGATTTTATTGTAAACTTGCAAAACAAACATTGGGTTTGGGTTGCGCCATATATATCAAAGAGTATACAATAATGATGTATTTGGAGTATACAATAATGATGTATTTGATGAATCAAATACATGGTCTAATAATGAACCATTTCATTTTAACATAACATTGAAATTAGTTGATAATATTAGTTGAATATTTTTTTTCTTTTTTTTTATTTTTATTTTTGTCAAAGGTTTCATTCATGCATAATCTATATCGAGTAGACCTTGTCGTTGTGAGAATTCTTAATTCATGAGTTGTAGGGAGGGACTTATGTCACCACAAACAGAGACTAAAGCAAGTGTTGGATTTAAAGCTGGTGTTAAAGATTACAAATTGAATTATTATACTCCTGACTACGAAGTCAAAGATACTGATATCTTGGCAGCATTCCGAGTAACTCCTCAACCTGGAGTTCCGCCCGAAGAAGCAGGGGCTGCGGTAGCTGCCGAATCTTCTACTGGTACATGGACAACTGTGTGGACTGATGGACTTACCAGTCTTGATCGTTACAAAGGGCGATGCTACCACATCGAGGCCGTTGTTGGGGAGGAAAATCAATATATTGCTTATGTAGCTTATCCTTTAGACCTTTTTGAAGAAGGTTCTGTTACTAACATGTTTACTTCCATTGTGGGTAATGTATTTGGTTTCAAAGCCTTACGAGCTCTACGTCTGGAGGATCTGCGAATTCCCACTTCTTATTCCAAAACTTTCCAAGGCCCGCCTCACGGCATTCAGGTTGAAAGAGATAAGTTGAACAAGTATGGTCGTCCCCTATTGGGATGCACTATTAAACCAAAATTGGGATTATCTGCAAAAAACTACGGTAGAGCGGTTTATGAATGTCTACGTGGTGGACTTGATTTTACCAAAGATGATGAAAACGTAAACTCACAACCATTTATGCGTTGGAGAGATCGTTTCTTATTTTGCACCGAAGCACTTTTTAAAGCGCAGGCCGAAACAGGTGAAATCAAAGGACATTACTTGAATGCTACTGCGGGTACATGTGAAGAAATGATGAAAAGGGCCATATGTGCCAGAGAATTAGGAGTTCCTATCGTAATGCATGACTACTTAACTGGTGGATTCACTGCAAATACTAGCTTGGCTCATTATTGCCGTGACAACGGCCTACTTCTTCACATCCATCGCGCAATGCATGCAGTTATTGATAGACAGAAAAATCATGGTATGCATTTCCGTGTACTAGCTAAAGCATTACGTATGTCTGGTGGAGATCATATTCACGCCGGTACAGTAGTAGGTAAACTGGAAGGGGAACGTGAGATGACTTTAGGTTTCGTTGATTTATTACGTGATGATTATATCGAAAAAGACCGAAGTCGCGGTATTTTCTTCACTCAAGATTGGGTCTCTATGCCAGGTGTTCTGCCCGTGGCTTCAGGGGGTATTCATGTTTGGCATATGCCTGCTCTGACCGAAATCTTTGGGGATGATTCCGTACTACAGTTTGGCGGAGGAACTTTAGGACACCCTTGGGGAAATGCACCTGGTGCAGTAGCTAATAGGGTGGCTTTAGAGGCGTGTGTACAAGCTCGTAATGAGGGACGTGATCTTGCTCGTGAAGGTAATGAAATTATCCGTGAAGCTAGCAAATGGAGCCCTGAACTAGCCGCTGCTTGTGAAGTATGGAAAGAGATCAAATTCGAATTCGAACCAGTAGATAAGCTAGATAAAGAGAAAAAGTAAGTGTGCATAATTCAGTAATTCCTGTTTGTTCTCCTAATTGATTGCAATTAAAGTCGGCCCAATCTTTTCCTAAAAAAAAGATTGGGCCGATTGCCGAATAAAAAAAAAAAGAATGAGCATTCTATACTATGTATTTGCATATATCTTTTATATGTACAGATGTACAGATCTTACCTATATATATACAAGATAAGATCGAAGACTAAACAACTCAATACTTCTATTGTTTGTTGTTGGATCCATAGGATTGGATTAATTATGGATCCTTGGGATTGGTGGACTTTTTTATATCTCCTAGTTTCAGGCCATAGATCAAGCCAAGGGAAAGGCTCCTTTACCCATCCTATATATTGTCTTTTTCGTTCCATGTTAAAATAGAAACTTAATTATTTGATTATACGAGAACAAATTCTTTATTCTTTATTTATAGAAATAAACAACTATCTCTATTTTCGATGAGAATTTGTACATCACATGGAAGAAAGCTGTGTCTTTCTATTTTAAAATTTATAAAAAGATTCTATCAATATATATTGAAGTGATACCTCGGCTTCCCACAAAGGAGAATCATTTCTTTCAATACTTACTCGTTCTTTCAATACTTACTCGTTATTAATTAACAATCCTAATGATTAGGATTAGATTCGTATGCTTAATTCTGATAAGAAATCAAATAGTGAAAGT
>NW_027021211.1:0-22892 GCF_036884655.1 Musa acuminata AAA Group | reverse complement strand
GTGCCCAGTCGAGACATACCTTTCGATCTATCTATGCTTACCTTTGTCTACCTTTCACTAACAATCTATGTAGGTGATCGGATTCAAGGGAAAGGAGATTGCTAACACCGGGTTCTAGCGCATGAACCTCTATTGGCCGACATCTCCCGCATTCTCTAGTGCTCTTCAGATACCTTCCTCTGGGTAAGACTGAGCCTAGGCCCACCCTAGCAGCCGAATCCCGTATGGCCGACCTAAGATCCGTTCTTGCTGATCGTATCACAGAATAATTCCCCTTTAGAGCAAGTGACGTGAGCTATGTTTACCATGAGGTAAAGGTCAGTCCGCTAACCGAATAGTTCTAGATTCAGCAAGCAAAGAAGGAGTAGCTGAAAGGATACTAAAGGTCCTAGCGTGTACTAGCATCATTATAGCGAAGGAGGGGCACACGGGGAAAGGTAATAACTTCTATATGGGCATCTAGTTGGATAAAGGGGTGCATAGATTAAGTGCGCCTAGGCTCTTAAGAAGGATGTTCCCAGAGTTCGATGGAGCCCAACTCCATTTCTCCTTCCACAGGTCGTGGACATCGGTGTGTAAATATGTTCTGAAAGATTACAAGGAACCTTTTATCTGGGGGCAGCAATCATAGAAGGGGATCCAGGAGAACCTCAAAGCCAGAGAGATGCATAAGAAGTAGCCGGACAGAAAGCAATGGATCGTGCAAAGGCGGAGGGAGTTTTAGAGGTGGGAACAAGTTTCTCAGGATCCGGAGATTGTTCAAATATTATTCTCATCCTATAATTCCGTAAAAGCAGTTTTTTAGGATATGAGAGCTCTGAAGGAAAGCGAAAGCAGCTTGCACGATAGATTTGTCAGCTACTTGGAAGAGAAGGGGTGGCCCGAAGAGTATAGCATACTTCAGTGAAAGGAAAAATACTTGTTATTAGACTGGGTGGCTCCTAACCTAATCTTTTGGAGACCTACCTCTGAAGACGAAGCAGCTACTACTGTATGGCGAGCCGAGCACGCAAAAAACATTATTATTGGAAATGATGAATGAAGTGCTGAGTAATGGGATAGGGCAAAAAGCATACCGATTGCCTATAATGACGAGAGTGCCACCATCAAGCTCCTTGTAAAAGGAGAAGCGGACCCCGAGAAACATTAAGAAACTATAAAAGAGCGGGAATGGGCGAGGTAGAGGGGCAAATGAAGCTGGGCGACAGAGCTCTACTGACCACTGGGAAAAAACAAGTAATGAAAATAGTACTGGCTAGTAAAACAGAGAGGCATAGGTACCTTACTTATGAGCACTTACACTTCAATGCCCAAGCGCATGCTGAGCTAATGTGTACAATAAGAAAGGAGGTGGAGGCAAACTCTAAAGGTTTTGAGGAGGTGCTATCGCTCTTATCATTTTCCTATATACCCTTAGAAAGACCGAGGGGTGTGAAAGGCGAGCTGTGTGCGCAGGCAGAAATACAATGGAAGCAGCGAAATACCTATGAGAAGCAGTGGAGACCATTCACCATAGGTGTTATGGTGAAGGATGGGCGATGCCGTGCGCAGGAGTGGCAACAGGTAGTGGAGGAAGACATAAACGAGGTTCAAGAGGGAGAGCAGCCCTATGAAGCTTACTATGCAGCATGGCCACTACAAGTTTCTATAGAGGGTTTGAACATGTCGAATGCCATTGTCTTAACGTACACACATGAGGAATCGTGGAAGCCAGAGTCGAGGTAGTCAAGGGATACAATAGGAAGTCAATTAGTACTTTCAATCAGGGGCCAGCAGTATATTAACAATTCCTGTTTTTGTCGACCCTCCAGATATTGGTTTCAAATGAACTCTAACAGCCAAGACACTACATTTACTACTCAGATCAGAATTTCACTTACTGGAACAAGACTTATTCCATTGATCAAGCATCCGCTCCTGTATACTCGAACCCTAAACAAAGAATGGAATTGCCCATTCCCTGCCCTCTATGGCTCTGGCAACTAATAAAGTCATGGCTATGACCTCTGGCTATTATTAAAAGAATTCTTATATTAGTTAGCTCCGTTCTTTGACCGGGGATCGGTAGGCTTACTAATAACTTAAGTAAACTAGCTGCCCCCCGCTTATTCCTTAGTTCCATTCTTAGTTTCACTAGCTTAATTCTTTCACTCACCAGTGCCATTGACTATCCAGTTCCACTCTTGGACTACCTGGCTGCATTCTTTAACTCCCCGCTTTCATTCTCACTTTCCTACTTGAAAGAAAGCCTATTTATCTTCTTTAGAATCACCAGTTCGACTTTCATCTTATACATATACAGACTAGAGACAAAGTAAGTGAGCAGAACTTACAATAAGCGCCCCCAGCTAGGCTATTATTACTTATCTCGGAGAGCCGGAGAGCAAGGCAATGTCAGATATAATAAGATATCTAATGAGTTTAGTAGGGGGCAAGCCGACAAACAACCACTAGAGTGCCAATTTCGCCTTCCTCAATTCCATTCTTCTTTCTTTTCTACAGTACCAAACAAAACTTCCCTTGAACTACTGGAGCAATAAACAGCTTTAATATAAGTAAGGCTCGGAGCCAGAGCCTAATTCTAATACCTGTCCTTGTTACCAATCCGATAGCGGTAGTGTTGACGATCTCGGAGACTTATAGCTAGGGCACCGACACTCTCACCTACCGAGTAGCCAACAAAGGATTAAACTCGAAGCGGTCAAGCCTCATTCTAGATGGAAGTGAAATAACATTAATGGAAGGAATAAGGATGGAATTGAAACCCACACCCGAGTAACAGAAGTCAACCTGCCAGCCCTCCCCATAGTCAAATACAGAATTCAACAAAAGGGTACTCTCCCTATTGGTTGAACTAGAGGCAAGGGGTCAATTGGTATTTACTTAAAGTCTAGGCCAGGCCCGAACTCAGTGGCGTCAGGGAAGGGAAATTAATGAGTTGCACTCGAAAGAATCAATGAAGTATTTGCTGACTCGGCGATCGAAAGATCAGTATTTGCAAGAGGGCGAGCGAGGTATCTTCACTTGTCTCTAACTTGACTACTTGAGAGCACTAGCACTAGGATAGGTTGGTTAGCTCTCTATTAGGCAGAGCTCATTCTCTATTTGCTATGTTTTTTCCCAGGATGCTTAGCCGGGTATTCACTCACAAGTGCTTCATTATGGAACTTGGATGGGAAATCCCCTAAGGCTTACAAAGTCAGTAACTTCCTTCCTTTCACCAGATGCGGAGATGAATCAATGCTAAGCTAAAGCCGGTAAGGAAGAAAAGCCAGTATAAGCTAGTGCACTCGTTCCCGCCTTTTTTTCAAGTTCCAATGGGAAACTCAACCTTAAGCTTTTGACAATCCCTCTTATAGGAAGGACTTATGATTCGATATCCGAGTAGATTCATGAAGTATATATGCGTATAGCTAGTTTGATAGCGCGTGAAAGTCCAAATTACTGCATTTTCCCCTATTTAAGTGTATGCCCCTAAGTGATAGGACTTGGAATGGGTTTGCCTGTTCGAAAGCCTTAAAGGGTTAGAGAAAGTGTCCGTTTTTTTACAATAAAGTATTGTATTGTTAATTAAGGAATAAAGTATTGTATTGTTAATGTGTATTCGCCAGTCTCAGTCATATGCAATGAATCACTAATGACTGCTTATCCCTCCGTCAGTGGACCGACCTTCTGCATTTAGTAGTGGCGTGTCAGAGTTTCACAACCATCGCTATGCTTGGGGACAAAATCGCTGGTAGAGGTTACGGTATAAAAGGCGTGAGTCAGTGCCCGAGACCGGGAGGGGTGGGGACAAGATAGCAAAGGATCTCTACACCTAAAAGAAAGAGCGAATCGGTCAAAGCGATCTCCCTTTGTATAGGTTCCCTAAAGGTATTTCCGTTGTCCTCCCTAAACGAGGTCAACCCACCAGGTCGTGACTGGTACGGATGGGAAGCCCAAGGAAAACATCTGACCATTGAATCAAAGCGAAAAAAACGAATGCTCCGGAGAACTTATAGAAAAGTATACTAAGTTATCCGTTTCTGTCTTCAAGAAAGGCTAAGCTAAAGGTCTCTCTTTCTGTCCTAAGAAATCCGTGGTGTTCGTAAACTAGAACGGAAAGTCGAACTGGAACTAGCCGAGCGTAAGCCTTAGACACAAGCACTCTTAACCTCTCTCACTCCCAAATCTGAAGTAGGAAGAAAAGAAGCTTTCATTCAAGTTGACATCGGTCTACGAGTTCCTTGAGATCAAAGTAGGAGAGTTCAAGTTATAGGATCAGATGCCAGAGAAGAAGACAGATCGGAAGTCGGGAGTTGGGAGTTAGGACGAGTTATTATGGAGTCGACAACAAAGTCAGAATGACACTATCAAGGAAGAATTCCAATGAAAAGCGTGGGTAATTCACAAAGTCAGAAAATAAGGTATCTCGGGCAAAAGCAAAAGGACTCTCGATCAGAGGTTACAGCCTTTCAAGAGTAGTGATCGTGAACAGGACAGGATCATTAGTTGGCGACCTGGTGTTAACGCTTCAGAAGGACATTCTCACCTACTTTTACCACTTAGCGCATCAAAGCCTTCTCTTTCCTCTTATCCTTATCTAGTTTCTGCTGATCCAATCCCTCTCCTCTTATCTTAGAGACTTTCCTTGAACTTCACCTTTCATTGCAGCTTACACCGCTTCCTCTCTTACCGCTTCCTTTCATTCAATAAGTGTTCGAAGGTTAACAATACTTTATGTTCGGAATTACAGATGACCTATTACTTGCTTGTTCAACATTTCATTCATTTTCTCTTATCTGCGACAAACACTCGAAAGAAACTAGTATGAAGTTCAGGACAGATGCGCTTGATACAACACCGCTACAGTTGTGCTTACCGAGTTTAGTGACATAGGTCCTTAGTGGAAATTAGTTCACGCCACGCCAAAGCCAAGAGCAAGGGAGCAAGCAACAGAGCCAAAGCCAAGAGCAAGGGAGCAAGCAACAGAGCCAAAGCCAAGAGCAAGGAAGCAAGCAACAGAGTAAGTCAGGGCTAGAGTCAGTCAGGGCTGTGAATAAGCTTTAGTCAATAAGTTTTTACTCTATTCTAGTTTAGGATTCATATGCCTCTAAATCTTCTTTTCTTAAAGCAACGGGTGCCTCCACTCAAAAAGAAAGGGCTTATGCAACTGATCTTGTATACAACACTCGTACAACTTCTTTCTATGATGAAACTGGAACTGTCCGCTACTATCACTACAAGGGAAGGGAAAGAAAGGGGAAGGGAAAGAAAGGAAAGCACTATAAGTCAAAGGAATGGAAAAGAATCCGGTGACTTTACTTCGTCCCGCGCCAGGCAATAATTCATGACTTTTTTCTAGCGTTGGGGCAGCCTCAATTCTTAAAGCAACTCGACTCGGGCTACCCCAATTCTCTTCTTTTTCATTTCTTCAATAAGCAAATGCGGAACAAGTAAATCAACTTATTGTTTCGGGGAACAAGCTTAGGCGCAAGAAGAGCAACCAGGCCTTATAGGGTGTTCGAGTCCAAGGCGGGCTGTCAACCCTAACCAAGATTGAGAATCGTATAAACCTAAGATTGAGAATCGTATAAACCCAGAGTCCACTAGGCTCTTTACTAATCAGCTAGCTAGGTATAGGTATGCTACTGCTGGCATCGTTAGCTATCTGGCTTTCAAAGGTGGTACGGACTCTCCCAGCAAGCAATACGAGATGAGATCACCACTTCCTTTCAACTTAACCGCATAGTAGGCGTCGCATTCGCATTCTTTCTTCTCTATACGACAACAAAGGTAAAGAACAACCCATACTTCTTGTAGACAAAGAGCATAACCCTTACTTACTGATAAAGCTACTTGGACCACACCTCGCTCACACCTCGCTTCAAAGCCAGAGTACTCTATTCTATATGCCCTAACAAGAGAAAGATAAGGAACAGAACTAGACAGGAGGGCACTTCACTTTCATGCTTAGACCATTTAGGGCTTGGCTTCAATTTACGACTTGGACACAGAATCAAGAATGACTTATTTTCGATACAGTCGGATTGAAGCGTTAACCGAACCCGAGCTCCGTAAGCATACTATCCTGGGAATAAGTCTTAGCACTACCTGCAACAACTAACACATAAGGGCTTTCAAAAGAGCTCGCAAACTCCGTAGCTTTTGTTTGTTCCGTTGCAGAAGCCTATAACATCAGTTATTATGGAGCCCCCTTTCTTTACCCCCTATACAATTCTAAGGCAGTGCGAGTGTTGTGGTTAAGAACTCCAAGTTTCAGTCTGAAATGAGAAACACCTTTACTAATTGATTTTATTACCCGAGACTCGAAAGAAGCCGAGTAGTGGTAGGTGAGACCTTCTGGCTTTCACTGTTGCATGATCCATAATACAACTTACTGTTCTTTACCCTTAACCAGAATACGAGTTGAACATAGGTTAGTAGACTCAAAAGAAGGCTTACTGCCCGCTCTTACTTCTTCAGCGCGGTTAAGTTACGAGAAGAGAGGAGCTAAGAGCCTTTTACTTACTTCGATTAGCTTGCTTGTGTATAAGTCTTAAACTCGAGTTGAGTAGGTTTCGTCAAGCTCAATTCCTTTGGGATCAGAGGTACAAGAAGGAATGGATTCTTCAGCGCATCGTAGTCCAACCCCAAGCATTTAAGGCAGGTATGCAAGAAAGGTTATTGATTGGCTTGTAGCTGACCTTGATACTATTCACGGATACCTAACAGCTTAAGATACAAATCAAGTGGATTCCCTCGTCGATTCTACTTTCATTGCGGCTTCTTATCCTAATTGTTTGATTCCTTTAAGCGAACAGGCAATTGAGTCTACTTAATAATGCATTCGAAACTCACTTATTCCTACTTGCTCCAGCAGGAGTCATAATTGGATTAAGAATGTGTTTTCTCAAATACTCCTCGGAGTTAGAAATTACTGTTTTAGGGAGCTTCCTGACATGTTAATACGAGTCCTCAGCAGACAAGCAACAACTGTATGAGTGAAAACCAAGTCCATTGTTCGTTAGCCTCTGCAAGTGGGGTCTGTTCTAGTTTCATCGTATAGCTTGTCAGCAGCCAGGAAAGAAGTCTAGTTCGGGGAATAATCTCGTATTGGTTCGAGTGCTTGTTTGCTCTTACTCTTTTCTATCTTCTGCGCACGAAATTCCTATGAGAGTTTCATCTATAAGATCAGAAGATGCATTAGAAGCCGGATTAGAAACCAGATCTTGAGAAGAAGCAAGACGTTGTGTCAGTATCAATGACAGTTCAGTAAACAAGAGAATAGAAAGAAGCTGTAAGAGAATCATCAGCTGGGGAGAAAGATATGAATCGGGAAGTGGTCCAAAGAATGTAGTGGATTGGGGCGCTTGAGAAGAATCTTAAGGTACAGTCTAAAGGGGATGGGGGTAATGTGTTAGCTTCAAATGACTATAAGGCTAGGCTCAAAGGGAAGTCGAGCTATGTGTTCGTAGCGAATTACTAGAAGGCCGGGCTAGTGTTCCAGTTTTAGGGGTCCCGTCCTTTAAGATACTCCACTTCAGTACAAGGAGCTCCTGCGCCAATATGCCATTTAGCTACGTTTAACCTCTGTTCAAATGCATGTTTTCTTAATAAGACATATACCAGAGTGAGAGTAGTCTCTTATTTGCGAACTAATATAAGCTTGTTTCTTGCGCTGTTGAAATACCTTCCACTTTACTTGGTACCCGAGTGGAAATACAATATACTTTACCACTTACTCGCTACCCTAGCTTGTGCCGTTGAATAGAAGATAGGCATTGTTGACTAGTTTGCGCTGTTCCCTTGTGCTTAACGTGAGTAAAGTAAGCAAACTCCTAATCTATCTTACCCCGAGAGTAAACGCTAGTAAAAAATACTCATGGAAACTTAGAAACGTTCCTTCAAATGCATTTCAACCTAATCAAAAGTACGTGGCGTGGGCATTAGCAAAGAGATGATCTTCTGGATACAATGATACTGATTTACTTACCGCTTCAGAAGGAATTGATTTAAGTGCATAAGCTGAAGCAGGACATTCTCGTCGACTTACACTCACTGTCGACTTTCCCTGACAAATAGGGTAAACTAATTCACTTACCGATTACTTGATGAACGGGTGCCGATATTCTTTATTTAAGCTTCAATTCAAGGCGTGAGTTTAGACGGCTTCTGTTCTGTATCTGTAGTCCTGGCGAACTCCATTCTCAAACTTGAAGCTACAGCGGGACAATCTATTTAGTCGTTGCTTGGCCCGGGCGCAATTCATTCATGGATCATAACCAGGAGAAGAAGCTCCGCTAAGGGAAGCAGTAAGCGCTAAGTATGATTATGGCCAAACTCCAGAACATGCTACTCTCTTTCTTTGTACTGAAGTAGATAAGTGGGAGCAACAAGACGTGGTGCGCTATCGCTTCTTTTATTGACCCACTATCGGTATTGGCGAAAGGCACTTGAAAGGAACCGTAGCCCGCGGGAAGTCTTGTATACCTTTTGAGTTGGCAACGAGAGAATCCGCATGAGAGTCGAGGCCCTTATAGTCAGTTTACTGAAAGGAGAGGTCGGATGAATAGAGTTCGAGCAAGAGTCAGTGCATTAGTGAGCAGTTCCATTCCTAAGTAATAGACCAGTGAGGGCATTTTCGATTTGACTTTACTGGTGGAATTCTTTGATTTACTGTTTTCCTCTGTGCTCGAAAGATTCAATTAATAGCACTGGATGGATTCACTGACATTCTTTCACTTAAAGGTTAGGTCGGGGCAAAAGGGATGCTAAGCTGTGTGTGTATTTACGGATAATTCAGTCTATACCCCATGTGCAACTGATCTCAAATCCAATCTTATAGGCGTAGGCGCAAGGGATAGATTCCATTCCGTTAATAGAGAAATTTCATTCAACAAGCCGAGAATAAGAAGAGAGTAAAGGCTATTAGTCTACAGCTGGGGAAAGAGCTGGTAAGTTCATTAGTTCTAGTTAAGTCAATCAGATCAGTAGATTAAGCAGGATAAGAAGTCGAAGCAAGATCGGGCGAGTAAGCATGAGCAGTGCGAAAGATGCAATCAATACAATAAAGGTGCGGTGTTGAGTATATAAAAGGGTAATAAACAATTCCATCTACATTAGGCAGCCAAACCCTATCCGTGTCTACTTTAGGCAGCCCAAAACCCAGTATGCGAGTACTTACTTATTGCTTGCTTGCTCCTTAGCTTGTATCTGATCTGAGACTGGTTTGGTGTACTCGTTTCCTTGCTAGTCGTTCCGCTCGTTTGTTCTGGTTGTTTGTTCTTGTTCCTAAGCTTGTTCCTTTACTTGAGTGCTTGCCTCAATTCCATCTGTAGCTAATGCAAACGGTTCTGTAGCAAGTGTAGTTCCAGCAGAATCAAATCTCAAGTAAGCAGAAGATTCCATATCTTTATCTTTACTAAAATCGATACTTGGTGCTCGATAACAAGCTGCTTAGGCAGAATAACAACCAGCTACACATGCTATAGTGTAGTATCTTGGTGTTGGACTTGCAAGCGCTAAGTCGACCAGAGATACAGGTTGTCCTGTACCGGATAGTTGCTTGTTGGGACAATAAGTGTTGTGTGTGAATAAGTTCCAGAGCAGAGATGTTATCGACCCGAACAAGACTTTAGGAACCGATTGCAAGATACCCGGACTTTGGAACCAATCCAGCTTATGCTTCCTTGCCAGTACCTGTAAGGCTGTTTTAGTTCATGGACGCCTAACATCTTGACTTTCTATCCTTACGCCTGCAATCCTCACTGAACCACTACTAGGTTAGCAAAGAAGCTCTCTCCACGACACCTTGCTTCAACGCAATGATTCTTCCCTGAACCTAGCTTTCAAGGCAAGGCAATTATCATCGCCAACACACAAGAAACAGGACTTTCAGTTCATAATGGATTTGAAGAGAATAGAAGTACATATGGTATAGAACCTCGTAAAGAAACTGTTTCCCTATGTTTTGAATCATATCCATCTCCTGCTACTTATGAAAATCTGGTTTCTCTTTCAACAGCTCTAACTGCTTACTTTGGGGGCTTTGGAATGTCAGGTTACCAAGATCTATCTATACAAACCTCAGAAACACTAGGCTATATTTCATTCCACAATTCAAACTAAACTGCTTCATCTGGGCACTGCTTAACCTCTTATTCAATAATGACCCTTTCCCTTTCTATATGAGACTCAACTCAACAATAACCTACTTATACTTCAAAACTCGCACCAAAAGAAGGGGATTCTACGGAAAAGAAGGGGATTCTACTGATTAACTTAGCGCTGAAGAAGTTAAGAACGAAACGACAACACTCGCTTGCACCCAATGAGATTCTCGTATACAACTTTTGTACGCGTACTCCCCGAAACGACAAGGAGCTCTAGTAGTCTAATATGGCCTTTATGCGTTGTTTAAGCCGTAGTTGGATTTTCTTTCTCTTCTCTATTTAGAATATATCTTTATTAGAGGAAGAAAGCCCTTTGCTCAACTAAAAACTCACCTGATTCCTTCTTAACCGTGAGTGGGGCATACCCAGAAACCACGAACTGCACTTACTTAACAAAGTCAATTTCTAACACACTACACAATAAAAGGAAAGCCGTTCTATCCAAATTCAAGACAACAAGAAAGCAAGAAAACGATAGCGATCGGTTTGGGCACGTGGGGGGAGAAGTGTTTAAAGGACCCCAGGCTTCATGGACGAGAAAGAAGAAAAGGGCATGCCCGACCCGAGCTACTAGGCCAGGGCCTGAGGAGAGGAACTATTTCAAGCAAGGATGCGCAGACCTCAGACTTGAGACCGATTCAAAGAAATAAGAATGAATTAATCCAATGTAGTCTATACCGTTGGGCTGTTCTAATGTTAAAGTTTCCACTTCTTTCGTCTCTGTAATTCTGTTTAGGGGCTTATTCATTCCTATTTATTGAAATACATCTGTGTAAATATCTCCCCCAGCCTCGGTTGAAAAAGCTCCTGCCCTTCTTGCTGGCTCCCCAGTTAATCTGGTTTTGGGAGTTGCCGGTGTGAATCCCGTTCGTTCCTTTCTTTCTTTGCCGGGTCAAGAGGAGATTGGTTTGGTTCTTTGCTTGCTTATGAAACTTCTGTCAGTGGTAGGACTTTTCTCATTAGCTGCAGGTGGGCTTGGGCTCAGTTCATCGATTGCTGTGGATTCCGTTTCTTTATAAGATTCTATTCCTTAAGCGATTAGCGTTCTTTCACATAGTAGTACTCTCTCCTCCCCTTCATCTAATCCGATCTCTTGGTGGGTCTGGTCCTTTATAAGCAATAGGTGGAAATGCATCTATCCATGAGGAAAAGGCTCGCTTGATTCTTTTAGTGAAAACGTGAGCCGAGGCTCTGCCCTCTTATGGATCTAGTTTTGTATAGTCACATCCGCCCCTCCTTTCATTAGAGTATTTCTCTCCTAGCCAGTAGTCTCCTCAAGGCTTGGTCAAAGCGGAAGAAGGGCTGTGCTAGTGAATTGAGATGCAAGATGCTAGTTTCTCTAAAAGTGTTTTACAGTATTATGGAAGTTCACTTTCTGCAATAGCCGAGTTAATCGAATAAGCGGAAGAGTAGAGAGGAGGAATCTCTCGCTTCGGTCCAAAATGAGCGTATGGGTATGGGTCCATTCCGTATTCCCGTTCTCTTAATACGTATGGGTCCATTCCGTATTCCCGTTCTCTTAATAAAGAAAGAAAGAATTGGTCTCTTCGCCTGGCCTCGTTATCTCTATCGATCTCACTAGCCTCTCTGGTGTAAGCAATAGGGTGAAATTCATCCATTGACTATATTCCTAGCCTCTTCCCCCAGTCAGGTCCCCTTCTTTTGTATTGGTCTTTGTTGTGTAGCTGAGGTCGAAAGGAGCTTTTGGAAAGTCCCCAACAGGTCTTTACCTACCGACCAACAGCCTAAATGCCCTAGCTTTGGTCAGGTCAGCTCTTCGGGGGTCTTTTGACAAGCTTTTCTTAGGCTTAGTAAAGGCTTTCGTTTTTGGTCTGCGATGGGTCTAGCCCCGTGCGCCTATCCTAACGTTATCAAATCAGCCTCTTTGTTGTTACGGTATAAGGCCTTTCTTATTCCACTTTCTCCAAATGTATAGCAGCAAATCGAGAGTCTCTCGCAATGTCCCCATTCCTTTATGATGGGAAAACTCACGAAAACAAGGTGAACCTGGAATCGATATTTGCTTTAAACCACGTCTTCCTCATCTTTAATAACCATAACACATTATCTCATGTCTTATCTCGTGCCCCGCTCGCAAAGACTTAATTGAATGAATGGATTGACTGACCGACAGGTAGCTTTTCTAGTTGGAGCACGAGGCTACGAAACCTCGATCGTAGGTCTATCTTACCAAGCACAACCCTGTGTTCGGGAGCCGGTAAGTGTAAGGCTAAGAGTGGAGCTAGCGAGAATGAGGCTAAGGAGTTACAGAATCGAACAGTAGGCGCGGGTGTCTAAGAATGGAATTAGCAAGGACAAGAATCAACCCACTAAATCTTAGAGTGTCCCTAAGGAGTGAAAGAATGCAACTCACTAGCTACATTCCTACTAGCAACTAGCAGAGACAAGCAACAGAGTGGAGCTCGGCAGGGCAGGTCAAAGAACGGAGCTAACTAAACTCAGAATCAAACTACTAGGGCCCCTAACTCGCTACCGTTTAACACAGGCTCCTACCGCGGAACATTAGCAGTTCCTTGGTCATTAGTAGTTGCTTGGTGGAATTGTAATAACAACAAATAAATATACCTGATGTTGTTTCTTATTGTAGTTGCCTCCGAGTTCCTTGGCCACTACTAAATTCTATCTCTTCTTATTAAGGAGTCTATCTCTTCTTATTAAGGAGAAAGTTTAGAAAGAGGGAAGTCCTGTCTGTGTCTCCCTTGCCCAACCTGTAGAGTAGTCGGAGTAGTCCAGAGCCCTATCTTCTTAAGGATTTAGTTTAGAAAGAGCCAAGCGTATACTAATTAGTTTCATCCATGAAGTCTACCTCCGCTCTTGTTGGTAACTACACATCTTATCTTGTCCCGCCTCCTACCTAGTCTACGAGATCAGATGCCCGGATCAGAAGCATCCTTCGCACAACTCGCTAACGGAGCTCACTTGTCTCATGGAATAAAAGAATCTAGTACTTAAAGGCAGACCTACCTTAGCCCTTTTGAGTGGAGTACAGAAACATCATTAACTCCAACTTCGATTTCAGAACAGGTTTATGGATACCCTGATTTCTCTTTTACCTTGAAATAAGGATAAGCACTATTGGAGTGAAACTCTTATCTTGCTATGAGTAAACAAAGAATTCCATTGAAATTGAAAACTCCCCGTAAGCGCACCGCTTATGATCTCGCCGACTCAACTCGCCCTCAAAGAGACGATACTTATTCACTTACCGCTTGCATCTGCTTGGCTCCAAAACACATAGCATAAGTATTGACCTCCTTTTCCCCTACCCTAGGATTGATGCAACAATTGACTACTTGCTGAACACAAGCACCCGAAACCAGGACTTGAGCTAGATATATAGGCAATGAAACGTGGATCGAACACCTCATAACAGACTCGAGCTAGTGCTTCTAATACGACAAATAGATCCTAGGCCTACGACAATGAAACTTTACTTATTACAATGCCTATGAGCTTCCCCTCTTTGCTGTGAGCCTGCCCTGTCTTACTTCCATTATTCAACCCCGGATCCACTACTATAAGCTATACCAAAGCTATGGTCTTTATTCTTTGTTTAAGCCCCCGAGGGGGCAGACCCAACCTAGGACAAGTAGGGCTCATAGACAGGAAAGTAATACTATAAGGCGGAAAGGGTGTAACTCTATAAGCGAGGATCCACAAAAAGTAGTGAAATAATACAAGTAAAAGCATAAGTTATAAGAAAAAGAATATATAAACATTCTCAGTCTACCCGGTTGCAGTCTTAGCCTTACTAGTTACATTCTCTGACTCCCCTGTCTCATCCTATCACTTACTAGCTCCACTCTTTTGCTAGTTGGTTTCATTCTTGTTGTTAATTGACTCGTTCCATTCTTGGGTTTACTAGGCTTTCAGCACCTTATTCGCACAGTTGCATTCTCTCACTTATGAGCAGTATTCCTTTTCCCCAGCTCAATTCAGTATTCCTCGATTGCTTATTGTTAGTATTGATCTATAAGTAAATAGTCTGGTAATCATAAATGCAAGGGACGTCCCACAGAATGAGAGTTAACTGCAGAGGTAAGTGAAGCAAAGCAAGTTTTTAGGTAAGTAGCGACAGTTGGAAAGCCAGGATCATGCCCCACAGTGGTGATATAGCCTTCAAAGTAGTAGGGGCAGGGGGAAAGAAGAGATATTTAGTGAGTTTAAAAGCAAGTAAAGCCGGACTTATATTATTGCAAGTAAAGGTAGGCTAAAGGAACGAATACTAGTGGAAGGGCAAGTACAGACTTACTTATATATAAGGTATAGTACAAATCCAAGTGAGTAGTAGCAGAACGCAAAGTCAACTTAGTTAACACCCTAGAAACAGTAGTTAAGAAACAGCAGGCTTGAAGCACCTGTATTCTTTAATTCCGAGTTTCTTTTTGAAGGCTTTCAGCACCTTACTTTGAAACTCAAACTCTTTGCTTTGAGCTTTGCTTACTTGCGAACTAACTTATACTATTATTACAGTTCCTAATCATAATGTCACTTATTACAGTTCCTAATCGTAATGTCACTGGGTCTACCAAGACTTAATGCTATGCTGGAAAGAATGGAACTAAGGCATATACCCTTAAACTCACTTCAAAGACCGTGCCCTAGAAGAAAGAATTGAAACCGTCCCCCAGCAACAAGGGATGCCACACTGCCCTAACGACTCCAACTGCTGAAGAAGAGCGACATTAAAGCAAGAATATTAGACCAAGAGAGACATTACAGCCAGGATATGAGATCAGTAAGAGTGAAATAAGATTTTCTATTAGTATTTAAATAGTAAGGTGCTGAAAGCCTAGTGGTGACTTGTCTAGTTACTTGCCTCTGACAGTTTAGTTTGGGTTTCGTTCTCTATAGCTCGATTCCATAGTTCCTGTTTAGGTAGATGGCCTCACTCAAAGTTCATTCCTGTAGTCTCCGATCTCCTCTTTCATCCCGTATACTGCCCCGAACTCCTATGCTTATAAAGTTAGTTCCGATACTGACTACTCGAAGCTTGCGCCCCAGGGAATAGGCTTCTACCAATATAACTGAAGTTCAATTCGGTTTATGCTTCTCCCTTGTCTAGCCCCATCCTTTGACTTACTCAGTGGAGGTCTGTTACTTACGAGCGCAACTCTCACTATTTACCACTAGGAACCTAAGAGCTCCTCCGCTCTAATACTATCTAGTACTAATCGTTTTGCGCATGAGACTAATAGGAATGGTAAGAAGGAGCCTAGATCTAGTTAAACTAACCTAACCAGGGGGGAGAATATAGTTGACTTTATGGCCACTCGGCATTTAAATAAGAATGTAGGCGGTATCTTCTCTGTAAGTAATAATATAGTAGGCACAATGTACTGCAGACTAAAAGCTAATGCGCTCTGGTGGTAACTACACCACAAGGGAACCGCTCCGTAGAGTAGGAAGTAAAGGAATCGTAGACAGATAAGATAAAGAAGGGCATATATAAATTGAAAGATCATTAGCGAAGAAGGGGAGTCGAGTTTGGAAGTAAGGAACAGAACAGAGGAACAAGCGGATAAGCAGATAGTTAGTGAATGAAAAGCTTAATTATAGCATATATATATATATATCAAAAGGTGGTTTCATAACAGTAGTGTTAAAGGGATAATAACCTATATGCTAACTAAGAAAGTAGTGTCACCCATGTGCTAAGGGGCCAAGCAACTGCTAATGTGACTCTGCCGCTACACGTTAGTAGTTACTTGCCCAGTGTCTTGGCCGCTATAGTGCCTTTTATGCCCCTATCTTGCCTGTGAAGTAATGTTCTTTTTGCGCGTCAGTCGATACGAGCGAGGGGAGTTTCAATTACAACTTTCTAGAACATGCCCTACTATTTCTCTACTCAATTAAGTATCTGTTCTTATTATATCATATTATAGAATCGGGTAACAAACCGTGTGCTGGTGCTCTAACCGATCGAAAGAAATCAATCAATAAAGAAATCAATCCAGTCCGGCCCGAGTTACAGGCTTCACTCACTACCAACAAGAATCAAATCACTTACTATCAGAATGCAACCCACATGCCTCAGACTGCAGCTAAGTAACATCAAGACTCAAACAAGGCAGTTACAGAACCAAACCCATGTCTCCGAGCCTGATACCAGGTAGTTAGAGAATGAAGCCACTGTTTCCAAGCCTGTTGCTATTGAGTCAAAGACTGATACCAGTGCTACTGAGAATGTAACGAGTGAACCAAACACCTACCACCGAGAATGGAGCTGGTGAAGTCGAGTCAAGAAATGGAGCTGCTAAGGGATAGAACGGAGATGCCTAAGATCGGACTGAAACCAGTGCTAACAAGAATTCAACCAGGTAGTTCAAGAATGAACCTAGCTGTCTGCTCGCCAAGCCAGTAGTAAGTAGTAGTTGTCCAATTGAAGCTGTGCCAAGCCGGTATAGTAGCATCCCTGTTGCATCAGTATTTGTTGGTGACGAAGCGGGGTCGACTTCCGTGGATACTCTTTCTGTTCTTGTCTCGGTTCGGGGTGAACACTCCTTAGAGGTAGGTTCGGGGAAGACTTACTGACTTGGCGGGTAGGCTTGGTTACATACTTAGTTGACTGACTTTGCTGGCAATACTGTACTACTTACTTGTTTTCTTCCAATACGAGGGCAGGCTGGTTTACTTCAGTTACTCGGGCAGGCTGGTTTACTTACTTGCTTGTTAGGGTGGTGACCGCATCACTACGATCTATCTTTTAGGGTCGGGCTAGGGTATTGTAATCAAATGAATCAATTTATCAAATCATAAAAAAAAGCGAAAGAAAACTCATATTGCTCCTTGCTTTTCCACTCCTAAATTACTACTATTCTATATATAGGAAACCGGTACCAACCAGAACCAGACTACAACCAGTGCATCTCAGCCTGAGAGTGCGGAAGAAGTAGCGAGACTGAGGCACCTAACAACCCAGACTGATCTAAGGCATAACCAGACTGTCCCTAAGCAGTACCAGGATTCAACCAGGTAGCGAAGGAATGGAACTAGAATGAGATGCGGGCCAAGTCAATAGGGCAAGTCACTAGGGCAACTCAGTAGTGAAAGGAAGAATTCAACTCCGTTGGCAAGTAGTTAAAGTAGGAATTCAACTCAGAGGTAAGCTAGTAGGAGCCTAGGAAGGGAGCGGGGTCGGTCAGAGTGAAACAGTAACATAGGTGAGTTAGAATGAAACTCGGTCGTTCAAGACTTAAAGCAGGGGTAGCGAGACTTCAACCGGTGCTGGGCAGACTGTTGCTATTGGTATTGATTCTCTGTATTGGTCGTTAAGGTCTAGAACCACTTCTACTCAGTCTGTTACTAGGTGCTGTAGGAGTGAGCTCAAGAGGAGAGGTAAGTGTAATAAAGAGAGGTAGGGTCGGGCGCTAGGTAAGAGATAGAATCCTTTTCCTTCGTCTTCAAGTATAGGTCTGGTCCTGTTGAGAGGTCGGGTAGGCCTATCATATCTTATTTAAGAATGGGAATTGCTACTAGTATATAAGGCAACCTTTATGTTAAGTTGCCGATGGAAGTTACTAGGCCAGCATCTAGGTCAACTCAGTAGCCAAACTCAGTAGCCAGAGTGTAAGGATAAAGAATATAGATCCGATCCGGTAAAGGCTTTGAGGCTAGGGAGAGATTATCTATGGAATAACTCTATTATAATGTATTTATATGCGCGAGTCTTGCCAAAGAATGTTGACTTACCGGGCATAAAAGAAAGGTTCACTCTGGTATGCCTGCTTGGCTAGGGAAGGAAGGGGAGTGGACTCAGTTCTCTTGCTTATAAAAGAAGGAATTCAAGTGTTCCTGCCTCGGATCCTGCTCTTCGAGACTTGACTCTCACTGCTGATTCAGTTGGGTGGAACAGCTTTCTTTTCTTATCAACAACAAATATCACTTTAGCGTAACATTTGTAGTGTCTTAGCGGACCTGCCGATACTGAAACTCCATTGGGAATAGAAGTCACTTAACACCTTAGGATAAACGATACACTAAAATGAAAAACGGATGGAATTGTTCTTTAATTGTTCCTGGTTTGACCATACTATTTCCCTAATAGATTAGATATTCTCTTTACTATATTAGATATTCTCTTTACTATATTAGATATTCTCTTTATAAATAATAATAATGAAAATCAGATTCAACTCGGGGTTAAGATAAGAGTGAATAAAACGATTTCAGCTCGCGCATGCATTTAAACCACTATAGGAGCAAGTTCTTTATTTGTTGTTTGTTGACTACGGGGAGGTAGGCGCATCAACTAGGGTAGTGACTCAGTGCAAGGCCAGATCAGATGACGCCAGCAGGGTTCAATGAACTGTTGCCATAGGTGGCGGAGCAAGAGGAAAAGCAATAGAAGCAGTTAAAGTTAGGTCTACCATGAATTCTAAGGGCAGATCGATCAGATGCAAGCGGGAAAGAAATCCAGTAAAGACATATCATTCTAATTATGGGCTGTCCCCTTACCTATCTATATCTCATAAGAATGCACCCACACCTAGAAACTATGTTCCCTTACCCGCTACACCACTACTAGATTATGACCTTAACCCTTTCCCGCTTACCGCTGAAAACATCTACGAAGACAGGACTAATGGAATATTTGTACCTAACTCCCCAACTCCATAGATAGGTGTTACTACAACTGCTACTACTGCCGGGGGTGTAACTGTTCTAGGCAATTCCATTCTTGACTTTATATAAAGAGGCGCCGAACACAGCACTTTTGATAACTCATACAGTAGTTGCGAGTTTGCTCTTAAGCTCCCAGCAGGACAATAAAGATAATCAATTGAGGAGAACCCCAAGCATCAAAACGGACTATTAATACCACTGGCAGCTTTTCTTTGATGCCGTAGTTTGCTGGGGCCAAGCAGACTTAACTCGGGTAGGCTGGTTTACTAATGGATCTCCACTAGATCAACTCCTTCCTGAACTTAACAAGTCTAGGCCTCTAGAATAAGTTTCGGCAAGCAAGGTCTAATCTTTCACCAAGGAAAAGAGAAAGAGGTAGGCCAAGTAGTGACCAAGGAAAAGAGAAAGAGGTGGGCCAAGTGGTGGAAGTCCTGTGTTCGGGATCCAGAGAGTCGCCTTAGTTAGATGAGATGGAGTCAAGAAGAGAAGAGCTATAGGTATGGGAGATTCATTCAGTTATACAAGATTCTTTGTGTATTGGTACTGGCAGTCTTATATCCGGTTAGTGCCTTCATTACTATAAGTCAGAGTACGAGAAGCGGTAGTAATATTCTTTATGACTGTTGCTCTACAGCGGTCTTCTATTCTGCGTCGTTCCAAGCACCAAGCGCCAAGCAACCAATAAATACTATAATAATCTAATGAAAAAGTCAGAATCAGCGCCAGTAGTAAAAGAAAACAACTCTCAAGTAGGAATAAGCCTATCAAGTCATAATTCAACATCCAAGTCGGAATCCACCTCTTCAGTCTTCAACCACTCCCCTTGTCTTCAAAGTATGGTAAGGATCCCGGGCTAAGGGGCCTAATACTAATAATAAGATAATAATTCCAATAATAAGAATAAGGGTAAGGTGCTTCAAGCCTTTCCACTCATAAGTCAGAATGCCAATAGCCGGAGCCGGGGCACAGAATCACAACCAATAAAGTGGAAGAACGCAAGGTGTAGAGCCAATAGAGTGAAAGAAAGAACTCAGAATCCAACTAATAAGTAGGAAATCAACTACGCCACAAGCAAGACTCTAATCAAAAGGGAGGCAGGCGCAAACTCATAAACTAGAAATAAGTAAGTAGTAGTAGTCGTAGGTACGCAGTAGCGCAGTATCAGATTGAAGCTTATAAGTCCGAAGTCAACTAGAAGATATAGGTAGGAATACAATTACTACAAATAAGCAGTAGGACATAGAACCAAACATGGGAGTAAAAGAATCCCACTGGAAACACGAAATCCCGCCTTTACTGATGAGAATGAAAACATGGCTAACAAAGAGAGAGGGCTATAGCTCGAAACCAGGTAATGAAACTACAAGCAGGCAATCCAACACTCCCTTATAGATGAAACTGCTAGGGAGCGGGTTTCGAGTTGAATCCTGTTACTCAAGCACATAACTTATTCGAATTCTCCATTTATAGATCCTCTGTTCGTTCCTGTTCGACTTGCCTCTGTATTGGTTGACTACATAAGTTCTCATAATAATCAGAATAGAAGTAAGATACATCGGAATGAGAACTGGAATGGGAACTCGGATTGACTATTAGACTAATCAAACTAACACCTTGGTGGAGGAGATCAGTACTCCTTCTCGGTACCTAATTAAGTAAACAGCTTAGGTAAAGCCAGACTTATGGTTCAAGTCATTATATATTGAAAGTAAGCCAGGGCAGACTGAGCAACAGGTTAATTAGTTTCTTTCTTTCTCTTAATAGTAGTTATAGCGTTGCTGGGCAGTGTTCTATTCCTTTACTACTGACATGACATTCTATTCTTTATTGACTCCTTGAAAGAAATAGGCGTATATAGGCGGATTTCCTACTGAAACTTAAAAGACATAGGCGTCGGTGCCCAATAGAAATATAACTAGGGTTTGCAATAGGATAGAGAGAGTTTGACTTGTTGGTAGAAGTCTGATATGTACTTATTGATCTAATCCAGTAGAGTGCCTGCGGTTAAGGAATGTAAGGGAGAACTACCAAAATCAAAGTCACAATCAAAAGAATCGAACCGGGGAATGGAACTGTTACTAACAAGGCGGATATTGTCATCAACAAGACTGAAGCTACTATATATTCTAATTGGGCTGGCGCTCCTAATACTTTCACTGGTCACTCAGATCCGGATCTCCTTTAATCAATACGAATCAGAACCTAGGCTTTCACTCCTATACGAACTATCAGATGAAACTACTTCTTCCCTTTCTTCCCCGCTTGCTGACCTTCCTTGCGCCAATACAAACATTGCTGATTCTGGAGTCGATGAAACTATAACAGTCCATTCTTATGCTTACTTTTGAACTACATCTGATCCAGATCTGGAGTCTGACCCTTACTCTAATCCTTTTCTGTTGCTGCTTAAGATCTTGATTTGTATATTATTTATTCTCGAGTCGACAATCAAACTGGAATTGCTGTTTATTCCTGCTAATGGTATTTCTTCTTCTCCTTAGCCAGCTTATGCATTCATTCATAAGGTATCTAGCATCAGTTCAATCCATTCCAGTTTCTGTTCTAATTGCATCTTTTTCCCTTCGATAACTCAAAACAAACGAGTGGGATTCGACTTGCCAACTGATCCGAGTTTGATTGGGTCAGGAGCGAAAAAAGACGAAAATAAGTAAGTAGGGATAAGTTGTGAGCCTCACTACTCTTTCGCTTCCCCGGGAGAATCTCTCCTATTACTAGAATCAGCGGGTATAAGCGATTCCTGATCTGTTACAGCAGGATCTGTTACACAAAAAGCATCAATCAATTGGAATGAATGCTTTCCGTGGCTAGAACGGTATATATAATCAAAAAGAAGGCTGGAGTTCGCCTAGCTTTCACGTGTAGACTGCTTTCTCTTTACTTTACCTTCTGACTTGATCTTTTCGGCATAAGCTCTTGCCACTTAAGAAGCTGGTTCGACTTGAGCAAGAACTGCTTCGGATCAAAGAAACACCATGACAATTCCTTTCGAAAACAGCTAAATCGTGATACCACTTGGCTGGGAGTCGTTCCCTAAATTCCATAAGAGATTTCCCTTGAGCCAGGGGCGGGTCAGCACTTTACCGGGTTATTTAACTCAAAACGAATTAACGAGGAGAGACAGAGTCACAAAAGGAGTAACTCGTGGCACACTGACAATATTCCAACTTATCTGCATCAATGCATTCACTACCTTATGGAAGCAGTCTTTTCAAGAATCAAGACCCAATTAACTAATGGGAATCACTACCTGGAAAGCTAACAGCATCGGATATTCTATTCTCACAGCTAGTAATACATCATTCTATAGTAATATATCATTCTATATCACTCTATAGTAATATATCATTCCATATTAGAGAGAACGCTACCGCATCTTACACACGGTGGAACTACCCTTAGAGTATCCAGTTCAAGCAGAATCCCTTGAAGCTTTGAAGAGACAAAGGCATCAATCCAGCATTTAATTACATTCAACACATCATCTACTTCGTCTTACGTCTTCCAGAACCCTTGGTTGCGATAGCCTCTATCCTGACTTTACTATTTCTCAATACTTCTCTAGACGAGCTCTCCCTCAGACTATGAGCAGCAATCGATTATCTGTCTTAGCTTTAGGCCAAACTTTGCTTTGCTAGGCAGGCTTCCCCGGTCGGTACCCATAGTCAATTCCTTCTGTTCGGGGAGCCTATGATGATTATTTCACTTCCATCGTATTGCTTCACTTTCCTGTTGATGCTTCTACGGGGGCAGTTGTTCATGCTTTATCATAAGTAATAATACGAAATGTATCTTTAGTGTCCATATTCAACGAGACGAGCACGAGACTTGTGGATTCGATCTTGTCTTCTTCCCAGGTGGTGCGGGAGTCAAGTATAGAAGGCTCAGCGAGACCTCGATGCCGGTTCCAAAGTTCTATTGCAGCAGCAGTGCATCTTGTTCATCATCCAGTAATTTCTCTAGAATCTTTGTTCCGGAGTAAACCAAATCGTCGATGGGGTCTTTCATTCTTCCTAGAGTTCCCCATATCCAGGTAAATCAATATTGGAGAAGTGGAGCATGACTTTCCCATCG
>NW_027021210.1:0-20915 GCF_036884655.1 Musa acuminata AAA Group | reverse complement strand
CTTTATAGTAAATGGAATATACAGAATTGTGATCAATCAAATATTGCAAAGTCCTGGTATTTACTACCGTTCAGAATTGGACCATAACGGAATTTCTGTCTATACCAGCACAATAATATCAGATTGGGGAGGAAGATCGGAATTAGAAATTGATAGAAAAGCAAGGATATGGGCCCGTGTAAGTAGGAAACAAAAAATATCTATTCTAATTCTATCATCAGCTATGGGTTCGAATCTAAGAGAAATTCTAGATAATGTTTGTTACCCTGAAATTTTCTTGTCTTTCCCGAATGATAAGGAGAAAAAAAAGATTGGGTCAAAAGAAAATGCTATTTTGGAATTTTATCAACAATTTGCTTGTGTAGGCGGGGATCCGGTATTTTCTGAGTCTTTATGTAAAGAATTACAAAAGAAATTTTTTCAACAAAGATGTGAATTAGGAAGGATTGGTCGACGAAATATGAACCGGAGACTGAATCTTGATATACCTCAGAACAATACATTTTTATTACCACGAGATGTATTGGCTGCTGCGGATCATTTGATCGGAATTAAATTTGGAATGGGTACACTTGACGATATGAATCACTTGAAAAATAAACGGATTCGTTCTATAGCGGATCTGTTACAGGATCAATTCGGACTGGCTCTTGTTCGTTTAGAAAATGCGGTTCGAGGAACTATATGTGGAGCAATTCGGCATAAATTGATACCGACTCCTCAAAATTTGGTAACTTCAACTTCATTAACAACCACTTATGAATCGTTTTTTGGCCTACATCCTTTATCTCAAGTTTTGGATCGAACTAATCCATTGACACAAATCGTTCATGGGCGAAAATTGAGTTATTTGGGTCCTGGAGGATTGACGGGGCGAACTGCTAGTTTTCGGATACGAGATATTCATCCTAGCCACTATGGACGTATTTGTCCAATTGACACGTCCGAAGGAATCAATGTTGGACTTATTGGATCCTTAGCCATTCATGTGAGGATTGGCCATTGGGGATCTATAGAGAGTCCATTTTATGAAATATCTGAAAGATCAAAAGAGGCACAGATAGTTTATTTATCACCAAATAGAGATGAATATTATATGGTAGCAGCGGGAAATTCTTTGGCCTTGAATCGGGGTATTCAGGAAGAACAGGTTGTTCCAGCCCGATACCGTCAAGAGTTCCTGACTATTGCATGGGAACAGATTCATCTTAGAAGTATTTTTCCCTTCCAATATTTTTCTATTGGAGCTTCCCTCATTCCTTTTATCGAGCATAATGATGCGAATCGGGCTTTAATGAGTTCTAATATGCAGCGCCAAGCAGTTCCGCTTTCTCAGTCCGAGAGGTGCATTGTTGGAACTGGACTGGAACGCCAAACGGCTCTGGATTCGGGGGTTTCCGCTATAGCCGAACACGAGGGAAAGATCATTTATACTGACCCTCACAAGATCATTTTATCAAGTAATGGGGACACTACTATAAGTATAAGTATTCCATTAGTTATCTATCAACGTTCCAACAAAAATACTTGTATGCATCAAAAACCTCAGGTTCCGCGGGGTAAATGCATTAAAAAAGGACAAATTTTAGCGGACGGTGCGGCTACAGTTGGGGGGGAACTTGCTTTAGGAAAAAACGTATTAGTAGCTTATATGCCATGGGAGGGTTACAATTCTGAAGACGCAGTACTAATTAGCGAACGTCTGGTATATGAAGATATTTATACTTCTTTTCACATCCGGAAATATGAAATTCAGACTCATGTGACAAGCCAAGGACCTGAAAGAATCACTAAGGAAATACCACATCTAGAGGCTCATTTACTCCGCAATTTAGACAGAAATGGAGTTGTGATGCTGGGATCTTGGGTAGAAACAGGTGATATTTTAGTAGGTAAATTAACACCTCAGACAGCAAACGAATCGTCGTATGCTCCAGAGGATAGATTATTACGAGCCATACTTGGAATTCAGGTATCCACTGCAAAAGAAACTTCTCTAAAACTACCTATAGGCGGAAGAGGTCGCGTTATTGATGTGAGATGGATCCGGAAAAAGGGGGGTTCCTGTTATAATTCAGAAATGATTCGTGTATATATTTCACAGAAACGTGAAATCAAAGTAGGTGATAAAGTAGCTGGAAGACATGGGAATAAGGGTATCATTTCAAAAATTTTGCCTAGACAAGATATGCCCTATTTGCAAGATGGAACACCTGTTGATATGGTCTTCAACCCATTAGGAGTACCATCACGAATGAATGTGGGACAGATATTTGAATGCTCGCTCGGGTTAGCGGGGGATCTGCTAAAGAGACATTATAGAATAGCACCTTTTGATGAGAGATATGAGCAAGAGGCTTCGAGAAAACTAGTGTTTTCCGAATTATATGAAGCCAGTAAGCAAACAAAAAATCCATGGGTATTTGAACCCGAATATCCGGGAAAAAGCAGAATATTTGATGGAAGAACAGGAAATCCTTTTGAACAACCTGTTCTAATAGGAAAGTCCTATATTTTAAAATTAATTCATCAAGTTGATGATAAAATCCATGGACGTTCTAGTGGACATTACGCACTTGTTACACAACAACCCCTTAGAGGAAGGGCGAAGCAAGGGGGACAACGAGTAGGGGAAATGGAAGTTTGGGCTCTAGAGGGATTTGGTGTTGCTCATATTTTACAAGAGATGCTTACTTATAAATCTGATCATATTAGAGCTCGTCAAGAAGTACTTGGTGCTACGATCATTGGAGGAAGAGTATCTAACCCAGAAGATGCTCCAGAATCTTTTCGATTGCTCGTTCGAGAACTACGATCTTTAGCTCTAGAACTGAATCATTTCCTTGTATCTGAGAAGAACTTCCAGATTAATAGGAAGGAAGCTTGATCTGAATGAATCAGAATTTCTATTCTATGATTGACCGGTATAAACATCAACAACTTCGAATTGGACTAGTTTCTCCTCAACAAATAAAGGCTTGGGCCAACAAAATTTTACCTAATGGAGAGATAGTTGGAGAGGTGACAAAGCCCTATACGTTTCATTATAAGACCAATAAACCAGAAAAAGATGGATTGTTTTGTGAAAGAATCTCTGGGCCCATAAAAAGTGGAATTTGTGCTTGTGGAAATTATCGAGTGATTGGAGCTGAAAAAGAAGACCCGAAATTTTGTGAACAATGCGGGGTGGAATTTGTTGATTCTCGGATACGAAGATATCAAATGGGATACATCAAACTCGCATGTCCAGTGACTCATGTGTGGTATTTGAAACGTCTTCCTAGTTATATCGCGAATCTTTTAGATAAACCCCTTAAGGAATTAGAAGGCCTAGTATACTGCGATGTGTGATTTGATCAAAATTTTCGTTTTACAGATTCGGACTGAGAAACTGTCATCCCATTCAATCCGATTGGGGTGCCCCCGGCTCTGACATGTGTTTTGGGAGAAGTAAAAGTAACACGAAACTCAGAATTATAGGTGTATTCAATACTTCCAAATGCAAGGGGAATTGATCCATGGTCGATTCCGTATAAATAGGAATTGCTAGTTATACCTCGTGAAAAAACACTTTTTTGTGGAATCAGCTATTCCATTTCTTTATAGAGAGATTCCGTTTAAGCAAGCAAATATAGTATGGTTACAGAAGTCTATCTATCGCATATATGCTTCAAGGGGCATCATGGGATAACCATCGAGGTGAGTAGGGACCTAAAGGATCGAATAGAACGATATATAGACAAGTAAATCCCTTACGAGTCCCAAAGTATTCTTTTAAGGGGATTCATCATTTGACGGGAAGTAGACTACTCAAAAATCCTACATTTTTATTTTGTCATAAGTAATTCGGAAAATGAAAGTAAAAAAAGAAGAATGAATCGTTGGTCCTTAGTGGGAACTTGAGTAAGGAGTAGTTCTTTGTTTGTAGGGTTTTTCGAACAAACTTTTTAAATAAGAAAGAATCCCCTTTTTGAGGTAACTACTTGAGCCGGATGAAAGGAAACCTTCACGTCCGATTTTAAAAGGGGGAATCCAATCCTACAGGAACCTATCTCGATTTTTCTCTTTGCTAGGCCCATAGCGAAAAAACCTACTTTCTTACGATTACGAGGTTTATTCGAATATGAAATCCAATCTCGGAAATACAGCATACCACTTTTTTTTACTACCCAAGGCTTCGAGACATTTCGAAATCGAGAAATCTCTACAGGAGCAGGTGCTATCAGAGAACAATTAGCCGATTCAGATTTGCGAATTATTACGGGTAATTCATTAGTAGAATGGAAGGAATTAGGGGAGGAGGGGTCCACTGGAAATGAATGGGAAGATAGAAAAATTAGAAGAAGAAAGGATTTTTTGGTTAGACGCATGGAATTAGCTAAACATTTTATTCGAACAAATGTAGAACCAGAATGGATGGTTTTGTGCTTATTACCAGTTCTTCCTCCCGAGTTGAGACCAATCATTCAGATAGATGGGGGTAAACTAATGAGTTCGGATATTAATGAACTCTATAGACGAGTTATCTATCGGAATAATACTCTTACCGATCTATTAGCAACAAGTAGATCTACGCCAGGGGAATTAGTAATGTGTCAGGAGAAATTGGTACAAGAGGCCGTGGATACACTTCTTGATAATGGGATCCGTGGACAACCAATGAGGGATGGTCATAATAAAGTTTACAAGTCATTTTCAGATGTAATTGAAGGCAAAGAGGGAAGATTTCGTGAGACTCTGCTTGGTAAACGTGTCGATTATTCGGGACGTTCCGTCATTGTCGTGGGTCCTTCGCTTTCATTACATCAGTGTGGATTACCTCGAGAAATAGCAATAGAGCTTTTCCAAACATTTGTAATTCGTGGTCTAATCAGACAACATGTTGCTTCTAACATAGGAATTGCTAAAAGTAAAATTCGGGAAAAAGAACCCATTGTATGGGAAATACTTCAAGAAGTTATGCGGGGGCATCCTGTATTATTGAATAGAGCACCCACCCTGCACAGATTAGGCATACAGGCGTTCCAACCCTTTTTAGTGGAGGGACGCGCTATTTGTTTACATCCATTAGTTTGTAAGGGTTTCAATGCAGACTTTGATGGGGATCAAATGGCTGTTCATGTACCTTTATCTTTGGAAGCTCAAGCGGAGGCTCGTTTACTTATGTTTTCTCATATGAATCTCTTGTCTCCAGCTATTGGGGATCCTATTTCCGTACCAACTCAAGATATGCTTATCGGACTCTATTTATTAACGATCGGGAATCGTCGAGGTATTTGTGCAAATAGGTATAATCCATATAGATATAGTTGCGGAAACTACCAAAATAAAAAGGTTGACAATAAAAAAAATGACTATAGGTATACGGAAAAGAAAGAACCCTATTTTTCTAGTTCCTATGATGCACTTGGAGCTTATCAACAGAAACGAATTAGTTTAGATAGTCCTTTGTGGCTCCGATGGAGACTAGATCAACGTGTCATTGGCTCAAGAGAAGTTCCCATCGAAGTTCAATATGAATCTTTGGGTACTTATCATGAGATTTATGGGCACTATCTAATAGAAGGAAGTGTAACAAAGGAAATCCGTTGTATATACATTCGAACTACTCTTGGTCATATTTCTTTTTATCGGGAAATAGAAGAAGCCATACAGGGGTTTTGTCGAGCCTACTCATACGCTATCTAAACTAAGAAATCAGATTAGGCGATGTTCGTGCCCATGGGAATTCGGGTCTCCCCAATTTCACTGGTATCATAATTTCTGAATTTCTGCGTGAATCAAGATTGAGATTGAGGAAAGGAAGTTTTCGAATCACTAACTCAGGTCCATTGTCGAATCCTACTTAGCAGAATAAATATAAGAGGTACTGTACTTATGGCAGAACGGGCCGATCTGGTCTTTCACAATAAAGTGATAAATGGAACTGTTATGAAACGACTTATTAGCAGGTTAATAGATCATTTCGGAATGGCATATACATCACATATCTTGGATCAAGTAAAGACTTTGGGTTTCCAACAAGCCACTGCTACATCTATTTCATTAGGAATTGATGATCTTTTAACAATCCCTTCTAAGGGATGGTTAGTCCAAGACGCTGAACAACAAAGTTTTATTTTGGATAAACACCATCATTATGGGAATGTACACGCGGTAGAAAAATTACGTCAATCCATTGAGATATGGTATGCTACAAGTGAATATTTGAGACAAGAAATGAATCCTAATTTTCGGATGACTGATCCTTCTAATCCAGTATATCTAATGTCCTTTTCGGGAGCTAGGGGAAATGCATCTCAGATACACCAATTAGTAGGTATGAGAGGATTAATGTCGGATCCCCAAGGACAAATGATTGATTTACCCATTCAAAGCAATTTACGTGAAGGACTTTCTTTGACAGAATATATAATTTCCTGTTATGGAGCCCGCAAAGGAGTTGTAGATACTGCTGTACGAACATCAGATGCTGGATACCTCACACGTAGACTTGTTGAAGTAGTTCAACATATTATTGTACGTAGAACAGATTGTGGCACTATCCGAGGTATTTCCGTGAGTCCTCGAAATGGGATGACGGAAAAAATTTTTGTCCAAACACTAATTGGTCGTGTATTAGCGGACGATATATATATCGGTCTACGATGCCTTGCCACTCGAAATCAAGATATTGGGATTGGACTTGTCAATCGATTCATAACCTTTCGAGCACAACCAATATATATTCGAACCCCCTTTACTTGCAGGAGTACATCTTGGATCTGCCAATTATGTTATGGTCGGAGTCCTACTCATGGCGACCTGGTCGAATTGGGAGAAGCTGTAGGTATTATTGCGGGTCAATCAATTGGGGAACCAGGAACTCAACTAACATTAAGAACTTTTCATACCGGTGGAGTATTCACAGGCGGTACTGCCGAGCATGTACGAGCTCCTTCTAATGGAAAAATAAAATTCAATGAGGATTTGGTTCATCCCACACGTACCCGTCATGGGCATCCTGCTTTTCTATGTTCTATAGACTTGTATGTAACTATTGAGAGTCGGGATATTCTACATAATGTAAATATTCCACCAAAAAGTTTTATTTTAGTTCAAAATAATCAATATGTAGAATCAGAACAAGTGATTGCTGAGATTCGTGCTGGAACGTCCACTTTTCATTTTAAAGAGAAGGTACGAAAACATATTTATTCTGAATCAGAGGGAGAAATGCACTGGAGTACCGATGTCCACCATGCACCTGAATATACATATGGTAATGTTCATCTATTATCAAAAACGAGTCATTTATGGATATTAGCGGGAGGTCCGTGCAGATCCAGTATAGTGTCTTTTTCGCTCCACAAGGATCAAGATCAAATGAATGTTTATTCTTTTTCTGTCGAAGAAAGATATATCTCTGACCTATCAATGACTAATGGTCGAATAAGACATAAATTGTTGGATACTTCTGGTAAAAAAGATAAGAAAATTATTGACTATTCAATAAGACCTGATCAAACGATGTCTAATGGTCATTTGAATTTCATATATCCTTCTATTATCCAAGGGAATTCTTATTTCTTGGCGAAAAAGCGAAGAAATAGATTCATCATCCCATTACAATACAATCAAGAACGAGAGAAAGAACTAATACCCTGTTTTGGTATTTCGATCGAAATACCAAAACAGGGTATTTTACGTAGAAATAGTATTCTTGCTTATTTTGATGATCCACGATACAGAAGAAGCAATTCAGGAATTACTAAATATGGAACCGTAGAGGTCAATTCAATCATAAAAAAAGAGGATTTGATTGAGTATCGAGGACCAAAAGAATTTAGTCCGAAATACCAAACGAAAGTAGATCGGTTTTTTTTCATTCTCGAAGAAGTGCATATCTTACCCGGATCTTCGTTGATAATGGTCCGGAACAATAGTATCATTGGAGTAGATACACAACTCGCTTTAAATACAAGAAGTCGAGTAGGCGGATTAGTCCGAGTGGAGAGAAAAAAAAAAAATATTGAACTAAAAATATTTTCCGGAGATATTTATTTTCCTGGAGAGGCAGATAAGATATCCAGGCACAGCGGCATTTTGATACCACCGGAAACAGAAAAAAAAATTTCTAAGGAATCAAAAAAATGGAAAAATTGGATCTATGTCCAACGGATCACACCTACCAAGAAAAAGTATTTTGTTTTGGTTCGACCCGTAGTCACATATGAAATAGCTGATGGCATAAATTTAGCAACACTTTTTCCTCAAGATCTCCTGCGGGAAAAGGATAATGTCCAACTTAGAGTTGTCAATTATATCCTTCATGGAAATGGCAAGTCAATTCGAGGAATTTCTCACACAAGTATTCAATTAGTTCGGACTTGCTTAGTATTGAATTGGGATCAAGAGCAAAAAGGTTCTCCGGAAGAGGTTCACGCTTCCTTTGTTGAGGTAAGAACAAATGATCTGATTCGAGATTTCATAAGAATTGAGTTAGTCAAGTCCACTATTTCGTATACCGGAAAAAGATATGATAGGGCAAGTTCCGGATTGATTTCCGATAATGGATTAGATCGCACAAATATCAATCCTTTTTTTTACAAGGCCAGGATTCAATCACTTACCCAACATCAAGGTACTATTGGTACATTGTTAAATCGAAATAAGGAATGCCAATCTTTGATAATTTTGTCATCATCCAATTGTTTTCGAATTGGCCCATTCAATGGTTCAAAATATAACAATATGACAAAAGAATCGGATCCCATAATCCCAATTAAGGATTTGCTGGGTCCCTTAGGCACTATTGTACCTAAAATAGCAAATTTCTATTCATCTTACCATTTAATAACTTATAATCAGATCTTGTTAAAGAAATATTTGCTACTTGACAATTTTCAACAGACTTTCCAAGTACTTCAAGTACTTAAATACTGTTTAATAGATGAAAATAGGAGGATTTATAACCCCGATCCATGCAGTAACATCATTTTGAATCCATTCCATTTGAATTGGCACTTTCTCCATCACGATTATTGGGAAGAGACATCTAAAAAAATTCGTCTTGGACAATTTTTTTGTGAAAATGTATGTCTATTCAAATACGAACCACACGTAGAAAAATCTGGTCAGATCATAATTGTTCATGTTGACTCCTTAGTTATAAGATCGGCTAAGCCCTATTTGGCCACTCCAGGAGCTACTGTTCATGGCCATTATGGAGAAATCTTTTACGAAGGAGATACATTAGTTACATTTATATATGAAAAATCGAGATCTGGTGACATAACGCAAGGTCTTCCAAAAGTGGAACAAATCTTAGAAGTACGTTCTATTGATTCAATATCGATGAACCTCGAAAGGAGAGTTGAAGGTTGGAACGAAGGTATACCAAAAATTCTTGGAATCCCCTGGGGATTCTTGATTCAAGCGGAGCTAACCATAGTTCAAAGTCGTATCTCTTTGGTTAATAAAATCCAAAAGGTTTATCGATCCCAGGGGGTACAGATCCATAATAGACATATAGAGATTATTGTACGTCAAGTAACATCAAAAGTGTTGGTTTCAGAAGATGGAATGTCTAATGTTTTTTCACCTGGGGAATTAATCGGATTGTTGCGAGCGGAACGAGCGGGGCGCGCTTTGGACGAAGCGATCTCTTATCGGGCAATCCTATTGGGAATAACGAGGGCATCTTTGAATACTCAAAGTTTCATATCCGAAGCAAGTTTTCAAGAAACCGCTCGAGTTTTAGCAAAAGCTGCTCTACGAGGTCGTATTGATTGGTTGAAAGGCCTGAAAGAGAACGTTGTTCTGGGTGGGATTATACCCGTTGGTACCGGATTCAAAAAATTAGTGCACCGTTCAAGGCAAGACAAGAACATTTATTTGGAAATCAAAAGAAAGAATCTATTCGATTTGGAAATGAGAGATATTTTGTTACACCATAGAGAATTATTTTGTTCTTACGTCCCATTTCCATGAGACATCAGAACAATCGTTTACGCGATTTCATGATTCCTAAGAGCAGATTCTTTTACTTTAACTATCTTTTCACTTTTAACTATCTGTCTTTTAACTTAACTATCTGGTCCGAGTATTGATTTGGTAAAAAAAAAATAAGTAATTAAAAGACATTAATGGTTTGTACCGTGTATCAACGGTTAATTCCCGGTAGAAGGTTCCATCGGAACAATTATTTATTTCAAAGTACCTCGTCTCTTTGTTAAAAAAATAAAAAAGAAAAAACAAAAAGGAAGTGTGGGGAAAAATGACAAGAAGATATTGGAACATCAATTTGGAAGAGATGATGGAGGCCGGAGTTCATTTTGGTCATGGTACTAAGAAATGGAATCCTAGAATGGCCCCTTACATCTCTGCAAAGCGTAAAGGTATTCATATTACAAATCTCACTAGAACGGCTCGTTTTTTATCAGAAGCCTGTGATTTAGTTTTTGATGCAGCAAGTAGGGGAAAAAACTTCTTAATTGTTGGTACCAAAAATAAAGCAGCGGATTCAGTAGCATCAGCTGCAATAAGGGCCCGGTGTCATTATGTTAATAAAAAATGGCTCGGTGGTATGTTAACGAATTGGTCTACTACGGAAACGAGACTTCAAAAGTTCAGGGATTTAAGAGCAGAACAAAAGATGGGGAAACTCAACCGTCTTCCCAAAAGAGATGCCGCAATGTTGAAGAGAAAATTATCTGCCTTGCAAACATATCTCGGCGGTATCAAATATATGACGGGATTGCCTGATATTGTGATCATCGTTGATCAGCAAGAAGAATATATGGCTCTTCGAGAATGTGTAATTTTAGGGATTCCGACGATTTGTTTAATCGATACAAATTGTGACCCCGATCTCGCAGATATTTCGATCCCAGCCAATGATGACGCTATAGCTTCAATCCGATTGGTTCTTAACAAATTAGTATCCGCAATTTGTGAGGGCCGTTGTAGCTATATAAGAAATCGTTGATTATGATTAAGAATAATTAGTTAATTATTTGGGGATTTTATAGATTTATTGGATCGGTTACTATTCTTGAATTAAAAAAAAGAAAAAACAAAATGGAAATGTGGGCATATTGATAATATGTTATGATGTTATGTGATTTCTTGGTATCCTATGTAATTTCTTGATATCCTAAATATACGATTGATGAATACAATTAGTGATTCAAGTTGGTGAGTTGAGAAAGAGATGGTTGAATCAAAATAATTTATTTTTTGAAGTTCAATTTTTGTTAGAGGACCATATGAATGTTATACCATGTTCCATTAAAACACTCAAGGGGTTATACGATTATCGGGTGTAGAAGTAGGCCAACATTTCTATTGGCAAATAGGAGGTTTACAAGTCCATGCCCAAGTACTTATCACTTCTTGGGTAGTAATTGCTATCTTATTAGGTTCGGTGATCCTAGCTGTTCGGAATCCACAAACCATTCCGACCGGCGGTCAGAATTTCTTCGAATATGTCCTTGAATTTATTCGAGACTTGAGCAAAACCCAGATTGGAGAAGAATATGGTCCTTGGGTTCCCTTTATTGGAACTATGTTCCTATTTATTTTTGTTTCTAACTGGTCAGGTGCTCTTTTACCTTGGAAAATTATACAGTTACCTCATGGGGAGTTAGCTGCGCCCACGAATGATATAAATACTACTGTTGCTTTAGCTTTACTCACGTCAGTCGCATATTTTTATGCGGGTCTTAGCAAAAAAGGATTGGGTTATTTTGGGAAATACATTCAACCAACTCCAATACTTTTACCAATTAACATCCTAGAAGATTTCACAAAACCCTTATCTCTTAGTTTTCGACTTTTCGGGAATATATTGGCTGATGAATTAGTAGTTGTCGTTCTTGTTTCTTTAGTCCCTTCAGTAGTTCCTATACCTGTCATGTTTCTTGGATTATTTACAAGTGGTATTCAAGCTCTTATTTTTGCAACGTTAGCTGCGGCTTATATAGGTGAATCCATGGAGGGTCATCATTGACTAGCTTTCAAAATAGTCTTTTTATTATTATTTTTTATTATTATTATTAAGTAAGTTTATCCCAATTCATGCGTGGTTCAAGATAATCCAATTGGTTGGGGAACATAATAACGTATTACTATATGACTTAGAGTTTTAGGAGAAAAGATGGACGGTATTACAGAATTGTAAAAAAAAAAAGAAGGGTTGGGGAGGTTATACTAGATGTATGTAATGTCTATAAGCTCGGACCCCGTCTATGTTTCTAGGAATGATTCTAGAATCCGATTTAATCTAAAAAAAATGCGGGTGGTTTACGTTATGGAAGAAACAAATATATATGTCATATTAGAATGACATTAGATATTCATTAGTTATATAAGGCTATCCCTATCATCCTATATAACATCACTATATTACATAATTACATGCTATTACTTAATTACATGCTATTACTTAATTACATACTATTACTATTTTTATAATCATAACTTCTACTCTGTAATCATAATATAATCCTATACATAATATAAAATATAATCCTATACATAATATAATCCTATAATGATAATATAATATAATAATAATATTAATATAATAATAATATAATAAATATAATAATAAATAATAATAAATAAATAAATAAATATAAGTAAATAAATATAAGTAATAAAATAAGTATTAGTTAACATTAATAATTAGTTTAATAGTTAATATTAATATAAGTATTAATATTCATATGTAAAATATCTAAGTATCAATTAAGTATTAGTTAATATAATCATTTATAATTATATTATCGATAATTATTAGTATTAATTATTACTATATATTGATATTGGTACTACTACATACTTTTATATTACTACATATTGATATATTGATATTGATTTGTATTGGTATTAATTTGATTGATATTGATTGCAGCTCACACTGCATTTAGTCACACTCCATTTAGACGGATTTCAATATCAGTCCTTCTATTTTGTCTGTGATTGTGGATTGAATGAACAAAGAGATGAACTCAAGAATGGTGTAGTAAAGAACGAAGAATTAAATGAAAGAGTGGTTCGAAACAAAGAAATACAATAGTTAGAACTGTATGCATATGGATTTACAAAAACTCCATTATGGGTAAAAACGAGATAGTTGTGACGATTCAGTTCAGTAATTTAGTAATATTATCATTTCAATTCGGAGTTTTTAGTTACTTCGGACCGCTGGATCTTAATGATAAAATGAGTAATAATTCATTGGTTGATTGTATCATTAACCATTTCTTTTTTTTTGTGCGAGGAACTTACCATGAATCCACTGATTTCTGCCGCTTCCGTTATTGCTGCTGGATTGGCCGTGGGGCTTGCTTCTATTGGACCTGGAGTTGGTCAAGGTACTGCTGCAGGCCAAGCTGTAGAAGGTATTGCGAGACAACCAGAAGCAGAGGGTAAAATACGAGGTACTTTATTGCTTAGTCTAGCTTTTATGGAAGCTTTAACAATTTACGGACTGGTCGTGGCGTTAGCGCTTTTATTTGCGAATCCTTTTGTTTAATCCTAGAAATAAATAGAAAAAAGTACCTTACATACTTTTTTCTTATTTTATTAACTTTAACTTGGAATTGCCCTTTGCTTCTTCGAATTATATTTACACTTTACTTATAAATTACTTATTTGTTGAGACAATACGCCAGGAAGGGCTGATTTGAGGATGAGGAATTACCAGATTCGCTTGCTTTCTTCCTTTCTGTCCTTAGCTTAGTACAATAGAAAACTTTTTTACTTTCATTGTTCGAAGCGTTTCAACAAACGAAATAGTTATCAATTGATATGAGATCTAAGACCTAAGTAAAGTATCTTATTGGAAACTTCTTGAAAACTTAAAAAATAATAAATTTCAAACAAATGATTTAATCTATTGCCATTAAATAAAGTGGAAATGAAATTAATAAAAAGAAATCGATCAAAAAAAGGCGAGTGAAGTGATACAAAAAGAACTCTGTTCTTTGTTAGTCCTATCCATAAGAGAGGGGAGCATATGAAAAATGTAATCGATTCTTTCGTTTCCTTGGGTCACTGGCCATCCGCCGGGAGTTTCGGGTTTAATACCGATATTTTAGCAACAAATCCAATAAATCTAAGTGTAGTGCTTGGTGTATTGATTTATTTTGGAAAGGGAGTGTGTGCGAGTTGTGTATTTCAAGAATAGGTTGGATCCATCCAGCTGCACTTTATTTATGGTATTTATAGGAGAAATAGGAAAAAGGTGCACGATCTCGACGAATTACTTCTGAATAAATTAAGAAATCATATGTAAGAACCATAGCATTTCGTGACTTATTGGTAAATCCACTTTGATTCTCTATCAACCAATAATGTGAGACCATTAACATGGTTAAAGCTAAATTGTTTAAAGTCCAGGTAAAACATGGTACTCTTTCTACCACTTCTACCACTACGTTAGTAACGAAATGGTTAAAAAAAAAATAGTTGGTAATTTATTTGATTTGATATAGAACACTCATATCGATAAAAGAATTTGAACCATTTACTAGAAAAATGAGCACTTTGCTTTTTTTATCTAATGCCGAAATGACGACCTATGTATAAAAAAAGAGGAATTTTTGGACTTGAAGAAACAAATAAAAAATATAATAATTATTATTTTCATTTTTTTAAAATGAAAAATGAAATAGAATTCTAAAAATGAAAATGATAAATAAAATACAAAACAAATATAAATAAAATACAAATAAAGAAACAACTTTGCTGACAATTCTAGATTTTTGTCTGGTCTAGTCGGAAGAGTCCTCCTGATATTCTGGTCTTGTATCAGTTTTGACATCTTTGAATACAAACAGAAAAGAGAGGGTAGGCTCATTACATTAAAAAAGATATGGGAATACCCACACCATAAATAAAACATTAAAAAAGATATGGGAATACCCACACCATAAATAAAATAAATAATTGAGCGTGAGAGCCAAATGAATCGAAAGATTCATGTTTGGTTCGGGAAGAGATCATGGAAGTTTTGAAATTAATGATAAGATAATCTACTTTCATTAAATGATTTATTAGATAATCGAAAACAGAGGATTTTGAATACTATTCGAAATTCGGAAGAATTACGTAAAGGGGCCATTGAGCAGCTCGAAAGAGCCCGGGCTCGCTTACGTAAAGTGGAAATGGAAGCAGATGAGTATCGAATGAATGGATACTCTGAAATAGAACGAGAAAAACAAAATTTGATTAATGCCACTAGTAATAGTTTGGAACAATTAGAAAATTACAAAAATGAAACCCTTCAGTTTGAACAACAAAGAGCGATTAATCAGGTCCGACAACGAGTTTTCCAACAAGCCTTACAAGGAGCTCTAGGAACTCTGAATAGTTGCTTGAATAGCGAGTTACATTTCCGTACGATCCGTGCTAATATTGGCATTCTCGGGGCCATGCAAGAAATAACTGATTAGCCCTTCTTTTTTTAGTTATAGTTTAGGCATTATTTTTATCTTTTCCTTCCTAAAAAGAATAAAGAAACACTAATGGTAACCCTTCGAGCCGACGAAATTAGTAATATTATTCGTGAGCGTATTGAACAATATAGTAGAGAAATAAAGATTGTGAATACCGGTACCGTACTTCAAGTAGGCGACGGAATTGCTCGTGTTCATGGTCTTGATGAAGTAATGGCAGGTGAATTAGTAGAGTTTCAAGAGGGTACAATAGGCATTGCTCTGAATTTGGAATCAAATAATGTTGGCGTTGTATTAATGGGTGATGGTTTGATGATACAAGAGGGAAGTTCCGTAAAAGCAACAGGACGAATTGCTCAGATACCTGTGAGTGAGGGTTATTTGGGTCGTGTTATAAATGCTCTGGCTAAACCTATTGATGGGAGAGGTGAAATTTCAGCTTCTGAATCTCGGTTAATTGAATCTCCTGCCCCAGGTATTATTTCTAGACGTTCTGTATATGAGCCTCTTCAAACGGGGCTTATTGCCATTGATTCGATGATCCCTATAGGACGCGGTCAGCGAGAATTAATTATTGGGGACAGACAGACCGGCAAAACAGCCGTAGCCACAGATACGATTCTCAATCAAAAAGGTCAAAATGTAATATGTGTTTATGTAGCTATTGGTCAAAAAGCATCTTCTGTGGCTCAGGTAGTGACTACTTTCCGGGAAAAGGGGGCGATGGAATATACTATTGTGGTAGCCGAAACGGCGGATTCACCTGCTACATTACAATACCTCGCTCCTTATACGGGAGCGGCTCTGGCTGAGTTTTTTATGTATCGTGGACAACATACTTTAATAATTTATGATGATCTCTCCAAACAGGCACAAGCTTATCGCCAAATGTCTCTTCTATTAAGAAGACCTCCCGGTCGTGAAGCTTATCCAGGAGATGTTTTTTATTTGCATTCACGACTTTTGGAAAGAGCCGCTAAATCAAATTCTAGTTTAGGTGAAGGAAGTATGACCGCTTTACCGATAGTTGAGACTCAATCTGGAGACGTTTCAGCTTATATTCCTACTAATGTAATTTCCATTACAGATGGACAAATATTCTTATCTGCCGATCTATTCAATGCTGGAATCCGACCTGCTATTAATGTGGGTATTTCCGTTTCCAGAGTAGGATCCGCAGCTCAAATTAAAGCCATGAAACAAGTAGCCGGCAAATCAAAATTGGAACTAGCGCAATTCACAGAGTTAGAAGCCTTTGCACAATTCGCTTCTGATCTCGATAAAGCTACTCAGAATCAATTGGCAAGAGGTCAACGATTACGCGAGTTGCTTAAACAATCCCAATCAGACCCTCTCGCAGTGGAAGAACAGATAGCTACTATTTATACCGGAGCGAATGGATATCTTGATCCGCTAGAAATTGGACAGGTAAAGAAATTTCTCAGTCAGTTACGTAGCTACTTAAAAAACAATAAACCTAAATTTCAAGAAATTATATCTTCTACCAAGACATTCACCGAGGAAGTAGAATTTCTTTTGAAGGAAGCTATTCAAGAACAGATCGAACTGTTTTTACTTCAGGAACAAACATAAATTTCTTACTTTTATTCTATTCTTGGTATATTCTATTCTTAGTACAAGAGTAATCATTGAGAAATAGTTCTGATTCGAATGATTCAAAAAGGGTTTCTTAGTATAGCCATTTTTAAAAAGTATAGCCATTTTAAAAATAGATGGAAATAAATTGCGTCCAATAGGATTTGAACCTATACCAAAGGTTTAGAAGACCTCTGTCCTATCCATTAGACAATGGACGCTTTTCATTCCTATTTTATTTTTTTGTATTCTTACTTTCTTTTGTTCGGATAAAAAATCAAATTACACGGAAAATATTTTAGGGAATAAAAAAGAATGCATATCTAAATTGATGGTGCATGTATGTATAATACATAATAAGATGTATAATACATAACATAATAAGATGTATAATACATAATAAGAAATATGGAGCGGGTAGCGGGAATCGAACCCGCATCGTTAGCTTGGAAGGCTAGGGGTTATAGTCGACGTTGCTTGATCACTTTTAACGTCTCTAATTCAAAACCGAACGTGAAATTTTGATTTCATTCGGCTCCTTTATGGAAGATTGATGTATTCCTAGAGAAAATTAGATCCATAACATCTATGTCAGCCTTTCTGTCTGAATGTATCCCAAACTACTCGCTTACTAGATGATCCCTCTAGAGGAGAGGGATTATACCAAATCCGTCTAGTCTAGTTACTTCGTTCCCTATTTCCACTCGCAGGATCCCGAGGAAAAGAATTTGGTTTCCACCGAGCTGAAACAATATGCTGATGGTTCTAGTAAACCAAAACCACCCTTTTCTAGCTTGTTTGGCTTCAATTTCCCTTTTACAACACCAAAATTTAAGATCTAGTTACGATTGGAAATAAACTTTTGTATCTTCATCCATAGATCCTTTATTCATACTCATTCGATTGGAAGAATTGATCCAATTCAAAAAAAATTATGTTTCACGACTCCATATACATAATCCAATTTTCTTATTCAATTTCGAAAATAGAATTTCTAATTGGACTTTGGATACAAATCGTGAGAATGTATGTTCTTCCTCAAATATGCTATTGAGAGGTAAAGGATTAAACCCTTTTAAGAAATAAAGTTTTTGATCGGAGTATGCAAAAAACCGAGAGACCCCTTAACTTTTTAAGTTGTTAATAGAACGAATCACACTTTTACCACTAAACTATACCCGCTACATATACATTATTGTATATGAATGGACTATTTGTCGAACAAGGGAGTGAGACGCAATCAAGATAGCATTAAAATTATAACGTTGACACATATTTAGTCCCGCCAGCCAGGGACTTAAAAGGCGAAGAGCACAAAGCTTTTCTAAATAACATATATAAATTTAAAAAACAGTATAAAGTTATACTTATACTTTTCCTTTGCTGGATTGCTGGCATTCTCAGTCTGTCTGAAGGGGTCATTGAAGCTGGACAAAAAAAGAGGTACTGGCCCGGCCAGTACTTAACTAGGACCAGGCCGGGAGAATAAACCTTTCGTACAAAATTAAAGAAGTAAGGTTTTCTTTCTATTGGAGATACCTGTTTCGAATCTTATCTAAATGGAATTCTTGATCAAATTCGTTCTTGACTTACTCTTAACTTACTTAAATGAAACTTAAATTAAATTACGTAAATGTAAATTAACTTAAATATAAATATAATTATATAATTACTTATATAATTACATTACTTAAATTATTAAAATTAACTTAACTTAATATAAATATAATTATATAATTATAATTATATAATTACTTAATTATATAATTACTTATAATATAATATTATTATAATATAATATTATTAATTACTTAATTATATAATTACTTATAATATACAATTACTTATAAAATTACTTATAATATAATATTATAATATTTAATATTATAATATTTAAGAAATTTTTTATTACATAAAAAAAACCTTTAATTTGTTTTTTCTTTACTTTAATTGAAAATAAAATTTCAATTCCTTTAACCTTTAAATTTAGATTAGAATTTATTAATAATTTTAATTTTTAATTATTCACTTTTTATTTTTTTTTTATTTCATCTGTAATGAAATCTATTCTATAATTAGAAATTTTAATAGAATGTTTCATATTTCTAATGATAATGTTATAATTATAATGTTTAATATCTTTCTTAAATTATAATGTTTAATATCTTTCTTAATAAAAAATATTATATTAATGTCTTTCTTAAACTTAATAATTAATATCTTAAAAATTAAAAATTTTTTCTTTTTTATTATTTTCTTTTCTTTTTTTATTTAATTTCAATTTAAATTGAAATAGTTAATTTCAATTTCATTTGAAATTTTATTGAAATTTCAATTTTATTTAAATTGGGAGAGATGGCTGAGTGGACTAAAGCGGCGGATTGCTAATCCGTTGTACGAGTTATTCGTACCGAGGGTTCGAATCCCTCTCTCTCCGCCCGCTCTGATTACTTGATACTTTCGATTTCGAAGGAATTTCGATTCCTTTATTTTTTTATAGGTAAAGTGAATATATGGAATAGATAAAATAATAAGAAAAAATTAGAAAAACAAAGAAAACTCAATTTTTTTTTATTCCTCACGTCCAGGATTACGTCCCGGATCATTAGATAAGAATCCGAAGATGAAGAGAGAAACAAAGAATATCACTACTGTGTAAACAAAGAGTTTGAGAGTAAGCATTACACAATCTCCAAGATAAGATCATTTTAGAAAAAGGGAATAGATTACCTATTTTTTCTTTTTACCACATATACTATTTTGTTTGATTTGACATCATACCCCCCAAAATGGAGTTTTTTGATTTGAAAAGAAAAAGAAAGTCACTTTTACGAATTTCTTTGTAATAAGATTTTTATTCCTTCCTCACAAAAATTTTCTTGTCATATCGACAATTAGGTATTGTAGGGGACCTAGACCTAATAAACTCCTTACTCACTGAAAGGTCAGAACGAGTAAATAAACTGATCAAAATTCATCTCCGCGGTTACTCAATATACAAGAATTTCCATTTTTTAATCGAGGGTTTATAATTCTAATGTAAGACTTAGCCGATCTTATCCATTTTTATAATTTTTTTTGTCGAATAAATCATGAATGGATTTGGCAAAGTATTAAGGATTTTATCGAAAACTTACAGCAGCTTGCCAAACAAAGGCTAAGAGAAAAAAGAGAACAGGTATGACAGGCATCACATCTACGATTGGATTGAAAACGGCATAAGCTTCAGGCAATTTGGCAAAGAAAAAACTATTCGAATAAAGGACAGAATTAAGACAGATACAGATTAAGCTAAAGATATTAAACATAACAAACATTTCGTTCTTGTAGATTAGATAATTTTATTTTGATTGAGTTATTTTTATAAGGGAAAAATGAAAAAGGCAAGTCAAAAAATCCTTCTTTTTTTTTGAACTCTCCCAAATCAAAAATCCTTCCTTCCATTCTCAAATGAGAATACAAGGAATTCTACTTTCATACATTATCTTAATTGAATTCTATGTAATGATCAATTAACTTTTTTGATTCTATATCTAATCTACATGTGTTGAATCCTAGCAACAAACAAAATACCCCATATGTTTTTATTATGTATTATGTATTTTTTTGGGGGGGGGGATTGACGAATAACTAATTCTAATAATAGTCTTGACTAGTGCCAAACAGGAAAAATGGGGCGTGGCCAAGCGGTAAGGCAGCGGGTTTTGGTCCCGTTATTCGGAGGTTCGAATCCTTCCGTCCCAGATCGTTTCCATCAGAAACAAAAGATGGGATCACATTGTATCCCACATAAAACGGAAAAATCTTAAAGAGAACAACCTTTTCTTTTGTTCTGAATTCTTAGAATGTCTTTTGTTCTGAATTCTTAGAATG
>NW_027021209.1:30000-35000 GCF_036884655.1 Musa acuminata AAA Group | reverse complement strand
GAGAAACAAGTGGGGTATTTCTTTGCAAAATTGTGTTCAATTTCATATGTGCAATTCCGCCAAGATCTCTTCGTTAGTTGGGGGAAGAATCAGCACGAATCGGATTTTTTGAGGAACGTATCGAGAGAGAATTTGATTTGGTTAGACAATGTGTGGTTGGTAAACAAGGATCGGTTTTTTAGCAAGGTACGGAATGTATTGTCAAATATTCAATATGATTCCACAAGATCTATTTTCGTTCAAGTAAGGGATTCTAGCCATTGAAAGGATCTTCTGATCAATCCATAGATCATTTCGATTCCATTAGAAATGAGGATTCAGAATATCCACATTGATCGATCAAACAGACATTCAGCAACTAAAAGAAAGATCGATTCTTTGGGATCCTTCCTTTCTTCAAACGGAACGAACAGAGATAGAATCAGATCGATTCCCGAAATGCCTTTTTGGATCTTCCTCAATGTCCCGGCTATTCACGGAACGTGAGAAGCAGATGAATAATCATCTGCTTCCGGAAGAAATCGAAGAATTTCTTGGGAATCCTACAAGATCAATTCGTTCTTTTTTCTCTGACAGATGGTCAGAACTTCATCTGGGTTCGAATCCTATTGAGAGGTCCACTAGAGATCAGAAATTTTTGAAGAAAAAACAAGATGTTTCTTTTGTCCCTTCCAGGCGATTGGAAAATAAAGAAATGGTTGATATATTCAAGATAATTATGTATTTACAAAATACCGTCTCAATTCATCCTATTTCATCAGATCCGGGATGTGATATGGTTCGAAGGATGAACCGGATATGGACAGTTCCAATAAGATTTCATTCTTGAACAAAAATCCATTTTTTGATTTATTTCATCTATTCCATGACCGGAACAAAAGGGGATACACGTTACACCACGATTTTGAATCAGAAGAGAGATTTCAAGAAATGGCAGATCTATTCACTCTATCAATAACCGAGCCGGATCTGGTGTATCATAGGGGATTTGCCTTTTCTATTGATTCCTACGGGTTGGATCAAAAAAAATTCTTGAATGAGGTATTCAACTCCAGAGATGAATCGAAAAAGAAATCTTTATTGGTTCTACCTCCTCTTTTTTATGAAGAGAATGAATCTTTTTATCGAAGGATCAGAAAAAAATCGGTCCGGATCTACTGCGGGAATGATTTGGAAGATCCAAAACTAAAAACAGCGGTATTTGCTAGCAACAACATAATGGAGGCAGTCAATCAATATAGATTGATCCGAAATCTGATTCAAATCCAATATAGCACCTATGGGTACATAAGAAATGTATCTAATCGATTCTTTTTAATGAATAGATCCGATCGCAACTTCGAATATGGAATTCAAAGGGATCAAATAGGAAATGATACTCTGAATCATATAACTATAATGAAATATACGATCAACCAACATTTATCGAATTTGAAAAAGAGTCAGAAGAAATGGTTTGATCCTCTTTTTTCTCGAACCGAGAGATCCATGAATCGGGATCCTGATGTATATAGATACAAATGGTCCAATGAGAGCAAGAATTTCCAGGAACATTTGGAACATTTCGTTTCTGAACAGAAGAACCGTTTTCAAGTAGTGTTCGATCGGTTACGTATTAATCAATATTCGATTGATTGGTCCGAGGCTATCGACAAACAAAATTTGTCTAAGTCACTTCGTTTCTTTTTGTCCCAAGTCACTTCCCTTTTTGTCCAAGTCACTTCCCTTTTTGTCCAAGTCACTTCCCCTTTTCTTTGTGAGTATCGGGAATATCCCCATTCATAGGTCGAGATCCACATCCGTGAATTGAAAGGTCCGAATGATCAACTCCGCAATCAGTTGTTAGAATCAATAGGTGTTCAAATCGTTCATTTGAATAAATTGAAACCCTTCTTATTGGATGATCATGATACTTCCAAAGACCGGAATTCTTTATCAATGGAGGAACAACATTACCATTTTTGTTCAAAAAGATACCAGAGTGGATGATTGACTCATTCTATACTAGAAATAATCGCAGGAAATCCTTTGATAACACGGATTCCTATTTCTCAATGATATTCCATGATCGAGACAATTGGCTGAATCCCGTGAAACCATTTCATAGAAGTTCATTGATATCTTCTTTTTATAAAGCAAATCGACTTCGATTCTTGAATGATCCAAATCACTTCTGGTTCTATTGTAACAAAAGATTCCCTTTTTATGTGGAAAAGACCCGTATCAATAATTATGATCTTACATATGGACAATTCCTCACTACCTTGTTCATTCGCAACAAAATATTTTCTTCGTGCGTCGGTAAAAAAAAACATATTTTTTTTGGAGAGAGAGACTATTTCACCAATCGAGTCACAGGTATCTAACATATTCATACCTAAAGATTTTCCACAAAGTGGTGACAAAACGTATAACTTGTACAAATCTTTCCGTTTTCCAATTCGATCCGAGCCATTCGTTCGTAGAGCTATTTACTCGATCGCAGACATTTCTGCAACACCTCTAACAGAGAAACAAAGAGTCAATTTTGGAAGAACTTATTGTCAGCTCTTTCAGATATGAATCTATCTGATTCAGAAGGGAAGAACTTGCATCGGTATCTCAGTTTCAATTCAAACATGGGTTTGATTCACACTCCATGTTCTGAGAAATATTTACCATCCGGAAAGAGGAAAAAAAAACGGAGTCTTTCTCTAAAGAAATGCGTTGAGAAACGGCAGATGTATAGAACCTTTCAACGAGATAGTGCTTTTCAAATCTCTCAAAATGGAATCTGTTCCAAACAAAATGGAATCCGTTCCAAACATATATGCCATGGTTCCTTACTTTGACAGAGTGCAAATATCTAAATTTCACCCTTTTAGATACTTTTTCAGACCCATTGTCGATACTAAGTAGCAGTCACAAATTTGTATCCATTTTTCATGATATTATGCATGGATCAGATATATCATGGCCAATTCCTCAGAAGATTCTTCCACAATGGACTCTGATAAGTGAGATTTTGAGTCTGATAAGTGAGATTTCGAGGGAGTGTTTACAGAATCTTCTTCTGTCCGAAGAAATGATTCATCGAAATAATGAGTCACCCGTTCCATTGATATGGACACATCTGAGATCAACAAATGCTCGGGAGTTGGAGTTCCTCTATTCAATCTTTTCCCTTCTTCTTGTTGCTGGATATCTCGTTCGTATACATCTTCTCTTTGTTTCCCAAGCCTCTAGTGAGTTACAGACAGAGTTAGAAAAGATCAAATCTTTGATGATTCCATCATACATGATTGAGTTGCGAAAACTTTTGGATGGGTATCCTACATCTGAACTGAATTCTTTCTGGTTAAAGAATCTCTTTCTAGTTGTTCTGAAACAATTAGGAGATTCTCTGGAAGAAATACGGGGTTTTGCTTTTGGTGGCAACATGCTATTGGTCGCTTGTGGGGTCAAATCAATACGTTCTAGGAAGAAATATTTGAATATCAATCTCATCGATCTCATAAGTATCATATCAAATCCCATCAATCTCATAAGTATCATACCAAATCCCATCAATCGAATCACTTTTTCGAGAAATACGAGACATCTAAGTCGTACAAGTAAAGAGATCCATTCATTGATAAGAAAAAGAAAAAAAGGTGAACGGTGATTGGATTGATGAGAAAATAGAATCCTGGGTCGCGAACAGTGATTCGATTGATGATGAAGAAAGAGAATTCTTGGTTCAGTTCTCCACCTTAACGACAGAAAAAAGGATTGATCAAATTCTATTGAGTCTGACTCATAGTGATCATTTATCAAAGAATGACTCTGGTTATCAAATGATTGAACAACCGGGATCAATTTACTTACGATACTTAGTTGACAAGTATATAATGAATTATGAGTTCAATGGATCCTGTTTAGCAGAAAGACGGATATTCCTTGCTCATTATCAGACAATTACTTATTCACAAACCTCGTGTGGGGCTAATAGTTTTCATTTCCCATCTCATGGAAAACCCTTTTCGCTCCGCTTAGCCCTATCCCCTTCTAGGAGTATTTTAGTGATAGGTTCTATAGGAACTGGACGATCTATTTGGTCAAATACCTAGCGACAAACCCCTATGTTCCTTTCATTACGGTATTTCCGAACAAGTTCCCGGATGACAAGCCTAAAGATTATTTATTGATGATATCGATTTTGATGATAGTGATAGTGACGATATCGATATTGATGATAGTGACGATATCGATATTGATGATAGTGACGATATTGATGATGACCTTGATACGGAGCTGCTAACTATGTATATGACGCCGAAAATAGACCGATTTGATATCACCTTTCAATTCGAATTAGCAAAAGCAATGTCTCCTTGCATAATATGGATTCCAAACATTCATGATCTGTATATGAATGAGTCGAATTACTTATCCCTCGGTCTATTAGAGAACTATCTCTCCAGAGATTGTGAAAGATGTTCCACTAGAAATATTCTTGTTATTGCTTCGACTCATATTCCCCAAAAAGTGGATCCCGCTCTAATAGCTCCGAATAAATTAAATACATGCATTAAGATACGAAGGCTTCTTATTCCGCAACACGAAAGCACTTTTTCATTCTTTCATATACTAGGGGATTTCACTTGGAAAAGAAAATGTTCCATACTAACGGATTGGGGTCCATAACCATGGGTTCCAATGTACGAGATCTTGTAGCACTTATCAATGAGGCCCCTATCAATTAGTATTACACAGAAGAAATCAATTATAGAAACTAATACAATTAGATTAGCTCTTCATAGACAAACTTGGGATTTGCGATCCCAGGTAAGATCGGTTCAGGATCATGGGATCCTTTTCTATCAGATAGGAAGGGCTGTTGCACAAAATGTACTTCTAAGTAATTGCCCCATAGATCCTATATCTATCTATATGAAGAAGAGATCAGAAGGGGATTCTTATTTGTACAAATGGTACTTCGAACTTGGAACGAGCATGAAGAAATTAACGATACTTCTTTA
>NW_027021209.1:0-12500 GCF_036884655.1 Musa acuminata AAA Group | reverse complement strand
TTTTGGTCGGACTCTATTATGGATTTCTGACCACATTCTCCATAGGGCCCTCTTATCTCTTCCTTCTTCGAGCTCGGGTTATGGAAGAAGGAACCGAGAAGGAGGTATCAGCAACAACTGGTTTTATTACGGGACAGCTCATGATGTTCATATCGATCTATTATGCGCCTCTGCATCTAGCATTGGGTAGACCTCATACAATAACTGTCCTAGTTCTACCCTATCTTTTGTTTCATTTCTTCTGGAACAATCACAAAAACTTTTTTGATTATGGGTCTACTACCAGAAATTCAATGCGTAATCTCAGCATTCAATGTGTATTCCTGAATAATCTCATTTTTCAATTATTCAACCATTTCATTTTACCAAGTTCAACGTTAGCCAGATTAGTCAACATTTATATGTTTCGATGCAACAACAAGATGTTATTTGTAACAAGTAGTTTTATTGGTTGGTTAATTGGTTACATTTTCTTCATGAAATGGGTTGGATTGGTATTATTCTGGATACGGCAAAATCATTCTATTCGATCTAAATCTAATAGGTACCTTGCTAAATCTAATAGGTACCTTGTGTCAGAATTGAGAAATTCTATGGCTCGAATTTTTAGTATTCTCTTATTTATCACCTGTGTCTACTATTTAGGCAGAATGCCGTCGCCTATTGTCACTAAGAAACTGAAAGAAACCTCAGAAAAGGAAGAAAGGGGAGAAAGTGAGGAAGAAAGCGATGTAGAAAGTGAGGAAGAAAGCGATGTAGAAACAACTTCCGAAAGGAAGGAGACTAAACAGGAACAAGAGGGATCCACCGAAAAAGACCCTTCCCTTTATTCGGAAGAAAAGGAGGATCCGGACAAAATAGATGAAACGGAAGAGATCCGAGTGAATGGAAAGGAAAAAACAAAGCATGAATTCCACTTTCACTTTAAAGACACATGCGATAAAGATAGCCCAGTTTACGAAGATTCTTATCTTGATACCTATCAAGATAATTGGGAATTGGGAAGACTTGAAGAAGAGAAAAATGAAAAGACTTTTTTCTGCTTTGACTTTGAAAAACCTATTGTAACTTTTCTTTTCGATTATAAGCGGTGGAATCGTCCATTGCGATATATAAAAAATAATCGATTTGAAAATAGTGTACAAAATGAAATGTCACAATATTTTTTTTATACGTGTTCAAGTGATGGAAAACAAATAATATCTTTTACATATCCGCCTAGTTTATCAACTTTTTCGGAAATGATAGAACGCAAAATGTCTTTGTACATGACAGAAAAATTTTCCCATGAAGACCTATATGATTATTGGGTTTCTACCAATGAGCAAAAAAAATACAACTTGAGCAATGAATTGATAAGTCGAATAAAAAACTCTAGAAGAAGAAGAAGAAGAAGAAGAAGAAGAAAGGATATCTCTTGCTCTAGATATACTTGAAAAAAGGACCAGATTATGCAACGATGAGAATGAGCAAGAATACTTGCCAAAAGCGTATGATCCTTTTTTGAGCGGACCGTATCGTGGAACAATAAGAACAATAAAAAAATTCTATTCACATACAATCATGAATGATTTAATTACTTCTACAAATGATTTAATTACTTCTACAAATGATTTAATTACTTCTACAGAAGAAGAAGATGTAGATTCCATAGAAACGTTTTGGATAAATAAGATTCATGGGCTCTTTCCTATTTCTAAAAATTCTCGAGAATTTGAACATGAAAAGAATCCGCTTGATGAGAAATCATCATTTAATTATATTGTTAATTTCTTAACGTCAATCGATGAATCTTCTTTATTTTTATTGGAAGAAGAAAGAAGAATTAATTCAGAAAGTAAAGCAAAATCCTTGAGATTTGTATTCGACATAATTACAACCAATCCAAATGATCAAACAACAACTGAAAAAAAATCCATTGGAATAGAAGAAAAAAAATCCATTGGAATAGAAGAAAAAAAATCCATTGGAATAGAAGAAATCAGTAAAAAGGTTCCTCGATGGTCATACAAATTGACCGATGAATTAGAAGGACTGGATCAAGAAAATGGAGAAGAACAGAAGGAAGATTATGAAATTTGTTCAAGAAAAGCGAAACGGGTGGTGATCTATACTGATAAAAATCTGGATACCGATACTGATAATATTGATCAAGCAGAAGCAGAAGCAGAAGCAGAAGCAGAAGCAGAAGAGGTGGCTTTGATACGTTATTCGCAACAACCAGATTTTAATCGGGGTATAATCCAAGGATCCATGCGTGCTCAAAGACGTAAACAGTTATTTGGGAAATATTTCAAACAAATGTTCATTCCCCGCTTTTTTTGGATCGAATAGACAAAGTCTTTTTTTTTTCTTTTTTTGATAGATATAGATATCGAATAATTAATCTTATTTTTAGGAATTCCGTGGGGGGAAACCCAGAATCCGAAACTTCCGACTTTGAGGAGGAAGAGGAAGAGACAAACACTGGGAAAAAAAAAGACGAGGAGAAAAAAAAAAAGAGGAAGATGAACGGATAACAATATCAGAAATTTGGGATAGCATTATATTTGCTCAAGCAATAAGAGGTTTGATGCTGATAACCAATCTTTTTTTAGAAAAAACATTGTATTGCCTTCATTGATAATAGCTAAAAATATTGGACGTATGTTATTATTCCAATTCCCCGGTGGTATGAGGATTTGAAGGAATGGAATAGAGAAATACATGTTTAATGCACCTATAATGGTGTTCCATTATCAGAAACAGAATTTCCCCAAGATTGGTTAACAGATGGTATTCAGATAAAGATTTTATTTCCTTTTCGTTTAAAACCTTGGCGAAGATCTAAAATACGATCTCATCATGGAGATCCAATGAAAAAAAAAGGAAAAAAAGAAAATTTTTGTTTTTTAACAGTTTGGGGAATGGAAACGGAACTCCCTTTTGGTTCTCCCCGAAAGCAACCTTCTTTTTTGAACCCATATATAAGGAACTCAAAAAAAAATTAGAAAAGTAAAAAAGAACTCTCTAAAAGTTTCAAAAGAAAAAAAAAGATGGGTCATCAAAATAGTTCTAGTTCTAAAACGAGTTCTAAAACGAGTTCTAAAACGAATAGTTCTAGTTCTAAAACGAATAGTTCTAGTTCTAAAACGAACAGTTCTAGTTCTAAAACGAATAATGAAGAAACTTGAAAAAGTGAACCAAATTTCTTTATTTGAATTGAGGAAGGGAAAAGTACATGAACCAAATGAAAATGCAAAAGATTCAAAAAAAAATAATCAGATTATTCACGAATCGACCATTCAAATTCGATCTATGAATTGGACAAATTATTTACTCATAGAAAAAAAATGAAAGATCTTGCTGATAAGACAATCACAATAAGGAATCAAATAGAAGGAATCACAAAAGACAAGAAGAAAATAGTTCTAGCCTATCATGATAAAAGACCGGAATTACAAAAACATATTTGCAGATACTTCAAAGAAAAAATACCCGATTAATACGCAAATCACATTATTTTATGAAATCTTTCATTGAAAAAATATACATAGATATCTTGCAATGTATGGTTACCATTTCTAAGGTTAATGCACAACTTTTAAAAAAAACAATTATCAATGAATCCATTTACAACGATGAAAGAAATCAAGAAGGAATTGATGAAACAGATCAAGATACAATGAACTTTATTTCGACTATAAAAAAGTCCTTTTCTAATCCTAATATTAGAAATGATTTAAACACTTATCACGACTTATCTTCCTTGTCCCAAGCATATGTATTTTACAAATTGTCACAAACCCAATTATTTAACAACCATCACCTGAGATCTGTACTTCAATATCACGATCACGGGACCTATCCTTTTATTAAAGACAAGATAAAGTATTATTGTATGACACGAGGAATATTTGATTCCAAATCAAGGTTTGATTCCAAATCAAGGCATAAGAAAATTAATAAGTCTGGAATGAATAAATGGAAAAACTGGTTAAAGGGTCATTATCAATATAATTTTTCTCGGAGCAAATGGTCTCGATAGTACCGAAAAATGGCGAAATAGAGTCAATCAACGTTGTACTATTCAAAATAAAGAATCAATGAAATTGTATTCATATAAAAAAGAAAAAGACCGATTAATTCATTACATGAATGAAAATTTTTGTGCAGTGGATTTATCGATGAGTCAAAAAGAAAAATTTAAAAAACACTACAGATATGATCTTTTATCACATGAATATATAAATTATGGGGATAGTAAGGACTCATACACACTGAAACCCGAATCGTTTTATGTATTGCTAAATATGACTATTGATGATACCTAAAAAAGGATATTTTATTGATACCCATAAAAATCTGGATAGAAAATATTTGGATTATAGAATTCTTCATTTTTGCCTTAGAAACAATAGTGATATTGAGAACAATAGTGATATTGAGAACAATAGTGATATTGAGAACAATAGTGATATTGAGGACTGGACCGATATGTATATCGGTACCGAAATTTATAAAAATACTAATAAAAATACTAAGACTAAGACTCATCAAAAAAAAATTTTTGATTGGATGGGAATGAATCGAAATTATTCTACCATATCAAATCTAGAACCTTGGTTCTTCCCAGAATTTGTGTTACCTTTGATGCATATAAGATTAAACCGTGGATCATACCAATCAAATTACTTCTTTCTAATATTTATTATGAAAATGATATTAGTCAAAATCAAAATGAAAAAAATATTAGTCAAAATCAAAATGAAAAAAATATTAGTCAAATCAAAATAAAAAAATATTAGTCAAAATCAAAATAAAAAAAATATTAGTCAAAATCAAAATAAAAAAAATATTAGTCAAAATCAAAATAAAAAAAATATTAGTCAAAATCAAAATAAAAAAATATTAGTCAAAATCAAAATAAAAAAAATATTAGTCAAAATCAAAATAAAAAAAATATTAGTCAAATCAAAACATCAAAGATTCCGTTAAAATAGAATTTCAAAATTCCAACAAGAAAAAGAGGGTCAATCAAATCTTGTATCAGATCCACAAAAACAAAACCAAAAGGAATATCTTGAAGAGGATTGCACGAGATCAAACATTAAAAAAGGTAAAAAAAAAAAAAAACAATCCAAGAAAAATAAGGAAGGAGAACTAGATTTGTTCCTGAAAAAATATTTTATTTTCAATTAAGATGGGATGACCCCTTGAATCAAAAAATTATTAATAATGTTAGGATATATTGTCTCCTACTTAGATTGATAATCCAAGGGAAATTGCTATATCCTCGATTCAAGAGGAGAGATGCATCTGGATGTAATGCTGATTCAGAAAGATCTAGCTCTTACAGAATTAATAAAAAGGGGAATATAATTATCGAACCAATTCGTCTATCTTTAAGAAGGGATGGAAAATTCATTATATATCAAACCATAAGTATTTCATTGATCGATAAGAGTAAACACCAAATTAATAGAAAATACATAAAGAAAAGATATGTTGATAAGAATAATTTGAAAAAATCCACTGGACGACATGGCAATATATTTGTGAATGGGGATCAAGATCATTATAATTTCTTTGTTCCTGAAAATATTCTATCTCCTAGACGTCGTAGAGAATTGAGAATTCTAATTTGTTTCAACTCTCATAATCGGGATATTGTTGAATAGAAATCCAGTATTTTGCAACGAAAACAACATAAGAAACTCTGAACAATTTTTGAATGAGGACAAACGTCTTAATACGGATTTAAATAAATTAATTAAATGCAAATTGTTTCTTTGGCCCAATTACCGATTAGAAGATTTAGCTTGTATGAATCGCTATTGGTTTGATACCAATAATGGTAGTCGTTTCAGTATGTCAAGGATACGTATGTATCCACGATTCAGAATTATTTAATAGTATATTTCCTATATATCACATGCCGTTTTCAGTAAATAAAAACCGAAAGATGTACGCATATGGTGTGTTACGTTCTGGTACATGATACGTATTTACTTGTGTATCAATTCAATTGAATCTAGAAAGAAATCTACAGAATCTTTTTAGGTGCAAAGAAATCATTCTCTTTCGTAAATGCAGAAATATATTATCCTTTTCTTTTCTATCTAAATCAAATGGAAAATTTGATTTAGATAGAAACGGATAAATCTAAATTTTTGCGTGTACTAGATTAAAAAAAATTGACATAATATAATAATTATTATTTTATTTTTCCTGATCGGTAAAATCCATGGCATGGAAAAGAAAGAAAAGAAAAAGATAAAAAAAGTTTTATGGTCAAAAATTCATTCATTTCACTTCTTCCACAAGAGAAAAAGAAGGAAAACAGGGGTTCTGTTGAATTTCAAGTATTAAGTTTCACCAATAAGATACGAAGACTTACTTCACATTTGGAATTGCACAAAAGAGATTTTTATCACAAAGAGGTCTACAAAAAATTCTGAGAAAACGTCAACGTCTGCTGGCTTATTTGTCAAAGAAAAATAGAGCGCGTTATAAGAAATTAATTGACCAGTTGGATATTCGGGAGCCAAAAATCGTTAATTAAATCGTTTGAATTAGTATAGTAGTTATTAGATTTTTTATTTTGATGAACCTCCTACTTTTTTGAGGAATTCATGAAATAATGAATTAAGGAAGAAAGATATGACTGTACCGGCTACAAAAAAAGATTTCATGATAGTTAATATGGGTCCTCACCACCCATCAATGCATGGTGTTCTTCGACTGATCGTTACTCTCGATGGTGAAGATGTTATTGACTGTGAACCCATATTGGGCTATTTACACAGAGGGATGGAAAAAATAGCGGAAAACCGAACAATTATACAATATCTGCCTTATGTAACACGTTGGGATTATTTAGCTACTATGTTCACAGAGGCAATAACGGTAAATGCACCAGAACAACTGGAAAATGTTCAAGTACCTAAAAGGGCTAGCTATATCAGAGTAATTATGCTGGAGCTGAGCCGTATAGCTTCTCATTTGTTATGGCTTGGGCCTTTTATGGCGGATATCGGCGCGCAGACTCCCTTTTTCTATATTTTCAGAGAGAGAGAATTGATATATGATTTATTCGAAGCCGCCACAGGTATGCGAATGATGCATAATTATTTCCGCATCGGAGGAGTAGCTGCCGATCTACCTTATGGCTGGATAGATAAATGTTTGGATTTTTGCGATTATTTTTTAACAGGAATTGTTGAATATCAAAAACTCATTACGCGAAATCCCATTTTTTTGGAGCGAGTCGAAGGAGTGGGCATTATTGGTGGAGAGGAAGCAATAAATTGGGGTTTATCAGGACCGATGTTACGAGCTTCTGGAACACAATGGGATCTTCGTAAAATTGATAATTATGAGTGTTACAATGAATTCGATTGGGAAGTCCAATGGCAAAAAGAAGGAGATTCGTTAGCTCGTTATTTAGTACGAATCGGTGAAATGAGGGAATCTATAAAAATAATTCAACAGGCTCTAGAAGGAATTCCTGGAGGACCCTATGAGAATTTAGAAGTCCGACGCTTTGATAGAGCAAAAAATTCCGAATGGAATGATTTTGAATATAGATTTATTAGTAAAAAACCTTCACCCAATTTTGAATTGTCGAAACAAGAACTTTACGTGAGAGTAGAAGCCCCAAAAGGGGAATTAGGAATTATTTGATAGGAGATAATAGTGTTTTCCCTTGGAGATGGAAAATTCGTCCACCCGGCTTCATAAATTTGCAAATTCTTCCTCAGCTAGTTAAAAGAATGAAATTGGCTGATATCATGACGATACTAGGTAGTATAGATATCATTATGGGAGAGGTTGATCGTTGAAATGATAATTGATACGACAGAAGTACAAACTATCAATTCTTTTTCTATATCGGAATCCTTAAAAGAAGTATATGGACTCATATGGATCTTTGTACCCATTTTGACCCTTATATTGGGAATTACAATAGGGGTACTAGTAATTGTGTGGTTAGAAAGAGAAATATCTGCAGCGATACAACAACGTATTGGGCCTGAATATGCCGGCCCCTTGGGAATTCTTCAAGCTCTAGCAGATGGAACTAAACTACTTTTTAAAGAAGACCTTCTCCCATCTAGAGGAGATGTTCGTTTGTTTAGTATTGGTACCGTCTATAGTGGTCATATCAATTCTACTAAGTTATTTAGTAATTCCTTTTGGGTATCGCCTCATTTAGCCGATCTCAGTATAGGTGTTTTTTTATGGGTCGCCATTTCAAGTATTGCTCCTATTGGGCTTCTTATGTCAGGATACGGATCGAATAATAAATATTCCTTTTCAGGTGGTCTACGAGCTGCTGCTCAATCTATTAGTTATGAAATACCATTAACTCTATGTGTGTTATCAATATCTCTACGTGTGATTCGTTTGAACATGAACTTTATACTTCTTTCCTAGAAGTAAAGGAAAGAAGTTGAATGTAATGTATTGAATAGGTATTTTATTTTTTATTCATCATTCGGGTCAATGAGTTAAACCAGATAGTTATATGAGTGAAACAAAACAACTTAGAAGTTTGCAGTAAGAAGATAAAATCTCATTTCATATGTACAAGAATAAAGTTGAAGTAAACATAAGCAGTGTAAACTGTTTACCCCAAGATTAAGATTCTTTCATTAGTCATCATATCTTGGAGCGGGTGTAAAAGATCAACTGTATGGAGTTTTCATTACTGTCTTGTATTTATTACCATGCCGTAGATCAATCAAAAATCAGTGGACGGTTAGGAACACCAAAGTGCACAAAGGATTAGTAATAGAGATAATGTAAGGTATCAAAAAAAGAGATATTTCTACAATTTATAAAACGAATAAAAATAGGGACTTTAAGTTGGTTTATATTTATAAATTTATAAAATATAAATTTATAAAAAAAATAAAAAAATGAATAAAGATATTGATGCATAAAATAAATAAAAGAATAGATAAGAAGAGATTCGTCCACCTCCCATGGATTTGATTCCTTCCCCTATAAAAAAACTTGCAATGCCAACCCCATTTGTAATTCCATCAATTATATATCTATCAAAAAACTGAGTTAGTTCGGTTAATCCCTTATACCCATGGTAAAAACCTTAGTATAAAAAATATCTATGTAACCACGATTATATGACCAATTGTATATCCCATTTTTAATTGGTCCAAGAGAATCCTTTTAGACCACCTTTTACAAATGCATTGATAAAGTTCAAATTCCGGAAAAACGAATAAGCAGACCCATATAAGATATATGCTATGAATAGTCCGGAAATAGCTATACTTACTGAAAAAATTGCATTTGTAAAAAATTCATACCAATCCACAGAATAACTCGAATTTGGATGGAAAAGGTTTGTGAGTGGAGTTAACCATTTGGATAATATATCCAAATCTATTACTCCTTGATCAAAATGAATTCCTATTGATCCAACAAACAAAGTAAATAATACCAATATAAGCAGAGGAAATAGCATAGTATTGTCCACTACGCGAGGGTACATAGAAGTGTACTTTTTTTCGAAAGAAGTATTAAAGTATCGTATGCATTTTTTTAGATTATTATCAATTTTATACATATCCTTTGAAAAAAAGAAGACCCTATTATTCATTGTTGATAAAGGTAAATTTCTATTGACTGCTTTGGCTACCTCCTTTCCCCATAGAGATATTGAATAGGACGAACTATTTTTGTGCTACTGTAATCTTGAAAATGAACGCGCAAATGTCCATCAAAGGTAAGTAAATACACCCGAAACATATAAAATGCAGTCAATCCTGCTGTGAAACAAGCTATTATTGCGAAAATTGGTGAATACAACCAACTATCATTAGAATTTCATCTTTGGACCAAAAACAAGCAAGAGGTGGAATACCGCAAATAGAAAGTGTACCCAATAAAAAAGTAGTTCTTGTAATTGGAACATATCTTCTTAAACCACCATAAGAGCCATATTCTGACTTTTTTCTGGCGAATATCCAACAATAGGTTCCATTGAATGAATAATGGATCCGGATCCCAAAAACAATAAAGCTTTAGAATAGGCATGGGTAATCAAATGGAATAAAGCAGCTCGATAAGAACCTATACCTAGAGCTAACATAATATAACCCAATTGAGACATTGTAGAATAGGCTAAACTTCTTTTTATATCTCTTTGAGCAAGAGCCAAAGTAGCTCCTAGTAGTACTGTTATTACACCTATTAAAGATATGAAATTCATTATGTAAGGTATTATGAAATTCATTATGTAAGGTATAGCTATGAAAATAGGAAGAAGTCGAGCTACAAGAAAAATTCCTGCTGCTACCATAGTAGCAGCGTGTATAAGAGCCGAGATGGGAGTGGGTCCTTCCATGGCATCGGGTAACCATACGTGAAGGGGGAATTGTGCGGATTAGCAACTGCACCAATGAATAATAAAGAGGCACACAAAGTAGCAAATAAAGAACTGACACCATTATTATGGATCAAGTTATTAGTTATTTCGAACAAATCCCGAAATTCGAAACTACCTGTTATCCAATAAAAACCTAAAATTCCTAATAATAAACCAAAATCCCCTACACGGTTAGTTACAAAAGCTTTTTGACAAGCACTTGCTGCAGTCGGTCGTGTGAACCAAAATCCTATTAATAAATAGGAACACATCCCCACCAGTTCCCAAAAAATATAAATTTGTATCAAATTGGAACTGGTAACTAATCCCAACATGGAAGCATTGAAAAAACTCATATAAGCAAAAAATCTCAGATATCCTTGATCATGAGACATATAATTGTCACTATAAATAAGAACAAGATTCCAACAGTAGTAATTAGTATTGACATAATAGAACTAAGTGGGTCGATCAAATATCCGAACTCTAAGGAAAAATCATTATTGATGGTCCAAGACCATAGATATTGATAGATAGAACTTCCATGTATTTGTTGAATAGATAAATTGGCTGAAAACCCCATAACTATACTTAACAGTAAAACACTAGAAAAGCCCATATACGACGAATATTTTTTGTTGCTGTCGGAATCAGTAGAAGTCCAAATCCTATTGACACAGTAACTGGAAGTGGAAGAAAAGGTATTATCCATGCATATTGATATGTATGTTCCATAAGAAAACAAAATGAAATCTTTAATAATTACTATTCTAGTCTAGTCTTAGTAGAATATTCTATTCTGGTAATTTATAGCCATATTATATAGTATAATAAGAAAAAGAGTTATACCAAAAGGAGTACTTGATTCTAATTATGTTTTAATAAATTATATGTTTTAATAGGTTTAAATATATTTTCAAACAGGTTTTAAATATATTTTTTAATAGGTTTTAAATATATTTTTTAATAGGTTTTAAACATATTCGAAAATGCTTTTTTTAAAACTATTCTACCAGGGAATAAGTATAGATAATGACTAAAAGGAACAATCTATTTTGAACAAAACAATACATGTCTTTCACATACAACGATAAAAACTGGTACCCTTTTTGAATGGCAGTTCCCAAAAAGCGTACTTCTATGTCAAAAAAACGTATTCGTAAAAATATTTGGAAAAAAAAAGGATTTTTAGCTGCAGTAAAGGCTTTTTCCTTAGCGAAATCGGTTTCCACCGGACGTTCAAAAAGTTTTTTTTGTGCAACAAACAAATAATAAAGTCTTGGAATAATCGGAATTGACATACCCGAAGAACTTCGAATTTTTTAAGATGAACGATTCACATTAATTAATGTATTGAACTCCTCAATATCAATATGAGTTAGAACTAGCTGTTGTAGTATGTAGATGTGGTATGTAGAATAAAGGTATGTATATCGAATCTGAATATTTTTTCTATCTACTTTTTTCACAATAGAAAAATATTTTTCTATGTGAAAAGTAGAGTATGATTACGATAGAAATGAAATTCTTTTGTTTCTTATATGCCTAACAAAAACCTAATTAGTTTGGTAAATCTTACCATTATGCATTATATATATAATGAAGAGACCATTATATATAATATGAAGAGTATTAATACTCTAATGATACTAAGGAATGATACTAAGGTGTCGAAATCGTTAGAAAATTTCAAATTCTTTTGATTTAGTGATGAAATTGTTATACATATGAAATCCTGGTTATTTAATCTTCTTCATTGAAAAAAAAAATATTTTTTTTTTCATTTGTTTGAATCTATGAAATCAAATCGGATAAATAAAAAACGAATCAAAAAATAGAAAATGAACAATTCTTAGTTCTATACCTCGACAGACAACAAAACTATTGAGTTCTAACTGTTTTGGAAGAACTTAGTTTCTAGTACGCGAAAGTTTATTATTAAAACTAAACTTACTAAAACTAAACTTACTTTATTATTAAAACTAAACTTACAATGATCCCAACTAAAGATTCTTTTTTTGAATAGAGATTCAAATAGGAATTTAAATGAATTTTGATTTATCGATTCTAATGTTTACTAACTATATTGAATCCTTGATTCTCGACGATTCAACATGAATTGACT
>NW_027021208.1:25000-27500 GCF_036884655.1 Musa acuminata AAA Group | reverse complement strand
AAAACTGGCCATTTTTGGCTGCGCGAGCGAGCAGCGAGCGGCGGACAGCGAGCGAAGCGAGAGGCATCACCGTCCCTGCTATACGAAAGCCCCATCCAGCCCTGTGCCACCCGGGGGGTTCCAGGGTGCTGAGATGGCTGACATTTTGCTCCGCTCAAGATGGTCACCGCGCAACGCAAAAACAGGCCAAAAACTGGCCAAAACGGGCCAAAACTGGCCATTTTTGGCTGCGCGAGCGAGCGGCGAGCGGCGGACAGCGAGCGAAGCGAGAGGCAGCACCGTCCCTGCTATACGAAAGCCCCATCCAGCCCTGTGCCACCCGGGGGGTTCCAGGGTGCTGAGATGGCTGACATTTTGCTCCGCTCACGACGGTCACCGCGCGACGCAAGAACAGGCCAAAAACTGGCCAAAACGGCCCAAAAACGGGCCAAAACTGGCCATTTTTGGCTGCGCGAGCGAGCGGCGAGCGGCGGACAACGAGCGAAGCGAGAGGCAGCACCATCCCTGCTATACGAAAGCCCCATCCAGCCCTGTGCCACCCGGGGGGTTCCAGGGTGCTGAGATGGCTGACATTTTGCTCCGCTCACGACGGTCACCGCGCGACGCAAGAACAGCCCAAAAACAGGCCAAAACGGCCCAAAAACGGGACAAAACTGGCCATTTTTGGCTGCGCGAGCGAGCGGCGAGCGGCGGACAGCGAGCTAAGCGAGAGGCAGCACCGTCCCTGCTATACGAAAGCCCCATCCAGCCCTGTGCCACCCGGGGGGTTCCAGGGTGCTGAGATGGCTGACATTTTGCTCCGCTCACGACGGTCACCGCGCGACGCAAGAACAGGCCAAAAACAGGCCAAAACGGCCCAAAAACGGGCCAAAACTGGCCATTTTTGGCTGCGTGAGCGAGCAGCGAGCGGCGGACAGCGAGCGAAGCGAGAGGCATCACCGTCCCTGCTATACGAAAGCCCCATCCAGCCCTGTGCCACCCGGGGGGTTCCAGGGTGCTGAGATGGCTGACATTTTGCTCCGCTCAAGATGGTCACCGCGCAACGCAAAAACAGGCCAAAAACTGGCCAAAACGGGCCAAAACTGGCCATTTTTGGCTGCGCGAGCGAGCGGCGAGCGGCGAACAGCGAGCGAAGCGAGAGGCAGCACCGTCCCTGCTATACGAAAGCCCCATCCAGCCCTGTGCCACCCGGGGGGTTCCAGGGTGCTGAGATGGCTGACATTTTGCTCCGCTCACGACGGTCACCGCGCGACGCAAGAACAGGCCAAAAACTGGCCAAAACGGCCCAAAAACGGGCCAAAACTGGCCATTTTTGGCTGCGCGAGCGAGCGGCGAGCGGCGGACAGCGAGCGAAGCGAGAGGCAGCACCGTCCCTGCTATACGAAAGCCCCATCCAGCCCTGTGCCACCCGGGGGGTTCCAGGGTGCTGAGATGGCTGACATTTTGCTCCGCTCACGACGGTCACCGCGCGACGCAAGAACAGCCCAAAAACAGGCCAAAACGGCCCAAAAACGGGACAAAACTGGCCATTTTTGGCTGCGCGAGCGAGCGGCGAGCGGCGGACAGCGAGCGAAGCGAGAGGCAGCACCGTCCCTGCTATACGAAAGCCCCATCCAGCCCTGTGCCACCCGGGGGGTTCCAGGGTGCTGAGATGGCTGACATTTTGCTCCGCTCACGACGGTCACCGCGCGACGCAAGAACAGCCCAAAAACAGGCCAAAACGGCCCAAAAACGGGCCAAAACTGGCCATTTTTGGCTGCGCGAGCGAGCAGCGAGCGGCGGACAGCGAGCGAAGCGAGAGGCATCACCGTCCCTGCTATACGAAAGCCCCATCCAGCCCTGTGCCACCCGGGGGGTTCCAGGGTGCTGAGATGGCTGACATTTTGCTCCGCTCAAGATGGTCACCGCGCAACGCAAAAACAGGCCAAAAACTGGCCAAAACGGGCCAAAACTGGCCATTTTTGGCTGCGCGAGCGAGCGGCGAGCGGCGAACAGCGAGCGAAGCGAGAGGCAGCACCGTCCCTGCTATACGAAAGCCCCATCCAGCCCTGTGCCACCCGGGGGGTTCCAGGGTGCTGAGATGGCTGACATTTTGCTCCGCTCACGACGGTCACCGCGCGACGCAAGAACAGGCCAAAAACTGGCCAAAACGGCCCAAAAACGGGCCAAAACTGGCCATTTTTGGCTGCGCGAGCGAGCGGCGAGCGGCGGACAGCGAGCGAAGCGAGAGGCAGCACCGTCCCTGCTATACGAAAGCCCCATCCAGCCCTGTGCCACCCGGGGGGTTCCAGGGTGCTGAGATGGCTGACATTTTGCTCCGCTCACGACGGTCACCGCGCGACGCAAGAACAGGCCAAAAACTGGCCAAAACGGCCCAAAAACGGGACAAAACTGGCCATTTTTGGCTGCGCGAGGGAGCGGCGAGCGGCGGACAGCGAGCGAAGCGAGAGGCAGCACCGTCCCTGCTATACGAAAGCCCCATCCAGCCCTGTGCCACCCG
>NW_027021206.1:10000-12500 GCF_036884655.1 Musa acuminata AAA Group | reverse complement strand
AAAAACTGGCCAAAACGGCCCAAAAACGGGCCAAAACTGGCCATTTTTGGCTGCACGAGCGAGCGGCGAGCGGCGGACAGCGAGCGAAGCGAGAGGCAGCACCGTCCCTGCTATACGAAAGCCCCATCCAGCCCTGTGCCACCCGGGGGGTTCCAGGGTGCTGAGATGGCTGACGTTTTGCTCCGCTCTCGACGGTCACCGCGCAATGCAAGAACAGGCCAAAAACTGGCCAAAACGGCCCAAAAACGGGCCAAAACTGGCCATTTTTGGCTGCACGAGCGAGCGGCGAGCGGCGGACAGCGAGCGAAGCGAGAGGCAGCACCGTCCCTGCTATACGAAAGCCCCATCCAGCCCTGTGCCACCCGGGGGGTTCCAGGGTGCTGAGATGGCTGACGTTTTGCTCCGCTCTCGACGGTCACCGCGCAATGCAAGAACAGGCCAAAAACTGGCCAAAACGGCCCAAAAACGGGCCAAAACTGGCCATTTTTGGCTGCGCGAGCGAGCGGCGAGCGGCGGACAGCGAGCGAAGCGAGAGGCAGCACCGTCCCTGCTATACGAAAGCCCCATCCAGCCCTGTGCCACCCGGGGGGTTCCAGGGTGCTGAGATGGCTGACGTTTTGCTCCGCTCTCGACGGTCACCGCGCAATGCAAGAACAGGCCAAAAACTGGCCAAAACGGCCCAAAAACGGGCCAAAACTGGCCATTTTTGGCTGCACGAGCGAGCGGCGAGCGGCGGACAGCGAGCGAAGCGAGAGGCAGCACCGTCCCTGCTATACGAAAGCCCCATCCAGCCCTGTGCCACCCGGGGGGTTCCAGGGTGCTGAGATGGCTGACGTTTTGCTCCGCTCTCGACGGTCACCGCGCAATGCAAGAACAGGCCAAAAACTGGCCAAAACGGCCCAAAAACGGGCCAAAACTGGCCATTTTTGGCTGCACGAGCGAGCGGCGAGCGGCGGACAGCGAGCGAAGCGAGAGGCAGCACCGTCCCTGCTATACGAAAGCCCCATCCAGCCCTGTGCCACCCGGGGGGTTCCAGGGTGCTGAGATGGCTGACGTTTTGCTCCGCTCTCGACGGTCACCGCGCAATGCAAGAACAGGCCAAAAACTGGCCAAAACGGCCCAAAAACGGGCCAAAACTGGCCATTTTTGGCTGCACGAGCGAGCGGCGAGCGGCGGACAGCGAGCGAAGCGAGAGGCAGCACCGTCCCTGCTATACGAAAGCCCCATCCAGCCCTGTGCCACCCGGGGGGTTCCAGGGTGCTGAGATGGCTGACGTTTTGCTCCGCTCTCGACGGTCACCGCGCAATGCAAGAACAGGCCAAAAACTGGCCAAAACGGCCCAAAAACGGGCCAAAACTGGCCATTTTTGGCTGCGCGAGCGAGCGGCGAGCGGCGGACAGCGAGCGAAGCGAGAGGCAGCACCGTCCCTGCTATACGAAAGCCCCATCCAGCCCTGTGCCACCCGGGGGGTTCCAGGGTGCTGAGATGGCTGACGTTTTGCTCCGCTCTCGACGGTCACCGCGCAATGCAAGAACAGGCCAAAAACTGGCCAAAACGGCCCAAAAACGGGCCAAAACTGGCCATTTTTGGCTGCACGAGCGAGCGGCGAGCGGCGGACAGCGAGCGAAGCGAGAGGCAGCACCGTCCCTGCTATACGAAAGCCCCATCCAGCCCTGTGCCACCCGGGGGGTTCCAGGGTGCTGAGATGGCTGACGTTTTGCTCCGCTCTCGACGGTCACCGCGCAATGCAAGAACAGGCCAAAAACTGGCCAAAACGGCCCAAAAACGGGCCAAAACTGGCCATTTTTGGCTGCACGAGCGAGCGGCGAGCGGCGGACAGCGAGCGAAGCGAGAGGCAGCACCGTCCCTGCTATACGAAAGCCCCATCCAGCCCTGTGCCACCCGGGGGGTTCCAGGGTGCTGAGATGGCTGACGTTTTGCTCCGCTCTCGACGGTCACCGCGCAATGCAAGAACAGGCCAAAAACTGGCCAAAACGGCCCAAAAACGGGCCAAAACTGGCCATTTTTGGCTGCACGAGCGAGCGGCGAGCGGCGGACAGCGAGCGAAGCGAGAGGCAGCACCGTCCCTGCTATACGAAAGCCCCATCCAGCCCTGTGCCACCCGGGGGGTTCCAGGGTGCTGAGATGGCTGACGTTTTGCTCCGCTCTCGACGGTCACCGCGCAATGCAAGAACAGGCCAAAAACTGGCCAAAACGGCCCAAAAACGGGCCAAAACTGGCCATTTTTGGCTGCACGAGCGAGCGGCGAGCGGCGGACAGCGAGCGAAGCGAGAGGCAGCACCGTCCCTGCTATACGAAAGCCCCATCCAGCCCTGTGCCACCCGGGGGGTTCCAGGGTGCTGAGATGGCTGACGTTTTGCTCCGCTCTCGACGGTCACCGCGCAATGCAAGAACAGGCCAAAAACTGGCCAAAACGGCCCAAAAACGGGCCAAAACTGGCCATTTTTGGCTGCACGAGCGAGCGGCGAGCGGCGGACAG
>NW_027021205.1:22500-25261 GCF_036884655.1 Musa acuminata AAA Group | reverse complement strand
TTTTGTATTGTAATGGGATGATGAATCTATTTCTTCGCTTTTTCGCCAAGAAATAAGAATTCCCTTGGATAATAGAAGGATATATGAAATTCAAATGACCATTAGACATCGTTTGATCAGGTCTTATTGAATAGTCAATAATTTTCTTATCTTTTTTACCAGAAGTATCCAACAATTTATGTCTTATTCGACCATTAGTCATTGATAGGTCAGAGATATATCTTTCTTCGACAGAAAAAGAATAAACATTCATTTGATCTTGATCCTTGTGGAGCGAAAAAGACACTATACTGGATCTGCACGGACCTCCCGCTAATATCCATAAATGACTCGTTTTTGATAATAGATGAACATTACCATATGTATATTCAGGTGCATGGTGGACATCGGTACTCCAGTGCATTTCTCCCTCTGATTCAGAATAAATATGTTTTCGTACCTTCTCTTTAAAATGAAAAGTGGACGTTCCAGCACGAATCTCAGCAATCACTTGTTCTGATTCTACATATTGATTATTTTGAACTAAAATAAAACTTTTTGGTGGAATATTTACATTATGTAGAATATCCCGACTCTCAATAGTTACATACAAGTCTATAGAACATAGAAAAGCAGGATGCCCATGACGGGTACGTGTGGGATGAACCAAATCCTCATTGAATTTTATTTTTCCATTAGAAGGAGCTCGTACATGCTCGGCAGTACCGCCTGTGAATACTCCACCGGTATGAAAAGTTCTTAATGTTAGTTGAGTTCCTGGTTCCCCAATTGATTGACCCGCAATAATACCTACAGCTTCTCCCAATTCGACCAGGTCGCCATGAGTAGGACTCCGACCATAACATAATTGGCAGATCCAAGATGTACTCCTGCAAGTAAAGGGGGTTCGAATATATATTGGTTGTGCTCGAAAGGTTATGAATCGATTGACAAGTCCAATCCCAATATCTTGATTTCGAGTGGCAAGGCATCGTAGACCGATATATATATCGTCCGCTAATACACGACCAATTAGTGTTTGGACAAAAATTTTTTCCGTCATCCCATTTCGAGGACTCACGGAAATACCTCGGATAGTGCCACAATCTGTTCTACGTACAATAATATGTTGAACTACTTCAACAAGTCTACGTGTGAGGTATCCAGCATCTGATGTTCGTACAGCAGTATCTACAACTCCTTTGCGGGCTCCATAACAGGAAATTATATATTCTGTCAAAGAAAGTCCTTCACGTAAATTGCTTTGAATGGGTAAATCAATCATTTGTCCTTGGGGATCCGACATTAATCCTCTCATACCTACTAATTGGTGTATCTGAGATGCATTTCCCCTAGCTCCCGAAAAGGACATTAGATATACTGGATTAGAAGGATCAGTCATCCGAAAATTAGGATTCATTTCTTGTCTCAAATATTCACTTGTAGCATACCATATCTCAATGGATTGACGTAATTTTTCTACCGCGTGTACATTCCCATAATGATGGTGTTTATCCAAAATAAAACTTTGTTGTTCAGCGTCTTGGACTAACCATCCCTTAGAAGGGATTGTTAAAAGATCATCAATTCCTAATGAAATAGATGTAGCAGTGGCTTGTTGGAAACCCAAAGTCTTTACTTGATCCAAGATATGTGATGTATATGCCATTCCGAAATGATCTATTAACCTGCTAATAAGTCGTTTCATAACAGTTCCATTTATCACTTTATTGTGAAAGACCAGATCGGCCCGTTCTGCCATAAGTACAGTACCTCTTATATTTATTCTGCTAAGTAGGATTCGACAATGGACCTGAGTTAGTGATTCGAAAACTTCCTTTCCTCAATCTCAATCTTGATTCACGCAGAAATTCAGAAATTATGATACCAGTGAAATTGGGGAGACCCGAATTCCCATGGGCACGAACATCGCCTAATCTGATTTCTTAGTTTAGATAGCGTATGAGTAGGCTCGACAAAACCCCTGTATGGCTTCTTCTATTTCCCGATAAAAAGAAATATGACCAAGAGTAGTTCGAATGTATATACAACGGATTTCCTTTGTTACACTTCCTTCTATTAGATAGTGCCCATAAATCTCATGATAAGTACCCAAAGATTCATATTGAACTTCGATGGGAACTTCTCTTGAGCCAATGACACGTTGATCTAGTCTCCATCGGAGCCACAAAGGACTATCTAAACTAATTCGTTTCTGTTGATAAGCTCCAAGTGCATCATAGGAACTAGAAAAATAGGGTTCTTTCTTTTCCGTATACCTATAGTCATTTTTTTTATTGTCAACCTTTTTATTTTGGTAGTTTCCGCAACTATATCTATATGGATTATACCTATTTGCACAAATACCTCGACGATTCCCGATCGTTAATAAATAGAGTCCGATAAGCATATCTTGAGTTGGTACGGAAATAGGATCCCCAATAGCTGGAGACAAGAGATTCATATGAGAAAACATAAGTAAACGAGCCTCCGCTTGAGCTTCCAAAGATAAAGGTACATGAACAGCCATTTGATCCCCATCAAAGTCTGCATTGAAACCCTTACAAACTAATGGATGTAAACAAATAGCGCGTCCCTCCACTAAAAAGGGTTGGAACGCCTGTATGCCTAATCTGTGCAGGGTGGGTGCTCTATTCAATAATACAGGATGCCCCCGCATAACTTCTTGAAGTATTTCCCATACAATGGGTTCTTTTTCCCGAATTTTACTTTTAGCAATTCCTATGTTAGAAGCAACATGTTGTCTGATTAGACCACGAAT
>NW_027021205.1:10000-17500 GCF_036884655.1 Musa acuminata AAA Group | reverse complement strand
TTATCAAGGGTTCTACCAATTGATATCTTTCCACAAATAATTTAAATTCAATTTCTTGATCTGTATCTTCAATTTTTGGAAACTTATGAAATTCTTCCGTCAAGCCCTCATTAATGAACCTACAAAATCCCTCAAATTGGATCTGACTAAATCCAGGTATTGTGGACATTCCCTCATTTCCATCATTCCGGAGCATCTTAATCTTAAGTTTCCTGTTTATTGAAAAATCCCATTATTAGCTCACTATTTATCGAACCATACGGATCGATCTAGCAATGATGGAATGTATATTCTGTTTACTGAATCACATGAAATTTTAGCCAACTCCATATACCATATATGTATTTCATACGTATGAACGGAAATGAGACAGAGGAATGAAGAGCATTTTCGACGCAAGTTCGAATTTGCGACAGGTACAACAGGAACAATATAGAGTTTCCCTTTTTAGCATACTTAATTTTATTTGAGTTTCATTTCATGTTCAAAAAAAATTTCGAATTATTTTTTTGCTAGTAGAATATATAGAATATGATTGAATTGCGTAATAGGAGTAATATTTATTAAGTGCATGCCAATATAGCTATCTACCTGTCCGCATATCACATCTTTTATCGTAATTTCACTTGTGGCAACAGAAGTCAGGTCGCACTATATCATAATTCCTATTTTTTCTATTGCATATAGAAAATGAAAAAAGAAGGCACGACGATTCTCTATAGGGATATGGGATATGTACATAAGAGCGGTATCTGTGTAACAATTTCTGTTTTGAGGTTTACATATACACATATATATTGTTATAATTTATATTGTTATAATTGAAATTGAAAAAGATTGATTATTGAAAATAATTGATACTGAATTAGTCATAAATCAATTTGATTTTGTTATGCCATTAAGGAAACGCAACAATTTGAGATACAAATTGAAGAACCTTTCGCTAATTCAAAACAACAAAACAAATAGTTAATGGTTCCAATTTGCCCTGAATTTTTCAGTCTTTGACCAGAAATCTATTTTTTATCTTATTTGGATCGAATTTGGTTTGGCGACATGGCCAAGTGGTAAGGCGGGGGACTGCAAATCCTTTATCCCCAGTTCAAATCTGGGTGTCGCCTGATCAACAAAAAACTTGGGATTTCTTATTCTGCTGATTTAACTCGACGAATTCTGTCCCCGGAGAAGGAGAGGCAAAAGGATAAGCCTATCGATACTTTATTTTTAGAATCTGTAGTTCTATAAAGAAAGTCAATTTTTTTAAAGAAAGTCAATTTTTTTCTAAAAATCCGGGCTTTGGGTGTGGCCCAAACCGGTACAAATAGGGATGAAGTAAGCCTTACTTATTAATATGATTATGATTTTAATATGATTATGATTGGTTCGGACATTTATTTTATAAGTAGAATAAATAAATAGTGAAAGTAAATTCTGGGATTCAAAACTACGAAAGTAAGAGGTCGGAAATCTTGGTATCCAAAGGTTCCTAAAGGACACTCCATTTTTGCTACTAGGATTGAAGAAGAGATTGTACGAAAGACTATCAAGAATTCCTAATTATTTTACACTACCACCGTTGTGTCTACTGACTCTGTCTGGAATTCGATTGGATAGGCTGATGGGAAATCAATTTAGAAGTTGTGGAAAGGACTGAAGATACTTTGTATCCAGACTCACGAGAGTCTCTGAGTACTCAAACATTCAATCAGGATAGTTGGTCGGCTCTTATTGAGTAAAGAGTAAAAGTAAAAGTTGAAGAAACAAAAAAATTTCTTTGCCCGTGTAGGAATTTCTTTGCCCGTGTAAGATAGGGGGATTACGAAAAAAAGAAAGAATGTATGTAATACTGGTGATGGTGTCTCCCCATTCTTTCACAAAAAAAACAGTAAGGCTTAGATCAAATAGGAAATAGAGGTATCTGATAGATAGTTATCTATCTTGATGGTATATTTTGATGTCTTTTGCTTATGAAAAAGGGTAACAAACAATAGGTCTTAGTACTCCTACATGTTCCATTGGGATAGGAGTATTCCTTTGTTATTTCATTTTCCGAGAAAAGGTGTGTGTATTGTATTTATGCTTAATGCTTCCCGATTCTACCAGAAATCTTATAATCTTGTTACGAGTAGATTCATTGGATTGGTTCATCAATAGCCTTAAGTTAAGTCAGAATTCCATTTTGACTCTGCGCCATTGATTCCACTATGATTATTGATCAATAATGGAATAATTCCTTCATAGAGATAGGAGACATAATTTATATGGATATAGTAAGTCTCGCTTGGGCTGCTTTAATGGTAGTCTTTACATTTTCCCTCTCACTCGTAGTATGGGGAAGGAGTGGACTCTAGGGGTACTACTAATCGAGTAATCGATTGAGTAATTGAATTCTATCAATTGTTTAATTGATCGTTTTGCAAAGCTTTAAAAAAAGAATGTCTCTGTTTCAAAATTATACTGAAATACAGTAATGAATAAGAAAATACAATAATGAATAATAACCATTCGATCAAAGAATGAATGATTACTATAGTTGTATTTCGAAACCTAAATCTACGCATGATAGGAAATTTTTTCCAACCGAATTCTTCCTAAATATTCTATTTTGATAAACCAGCTCTTACCAGAATTATGGATATTACAAAAAGAAAAAATCTGAAATTGGTTTTTTCTTTTTTTCTTTATTTGTTTCCCTCTTTCTTTACTTTTACTGTTCTAAGAGAAGAGAAAGCCGTTCCGCTATTCTAATTATATTAGATTACGACAATACATACTTTCTATTGGAAATGACTAGTTGTTGTCCAAAGAGGTTCTACACATAATAAGATTAGATCTTTCTTCCGTTGAGCGATCCACATATCGCGCATTTCACCTTTTTTTTAGACTCCTAGAGATTTTTTTATGCTTTTTTTGACTCATCTCATGTCATGTTTAAGCATAAAAAATTGGGAAGGTCTACTCTATTAATCTACTTCTTTTTCAAATCTGAAGAAGTTATCATGGAATAGAACTCCGCAGATCATCTGTTAATAGATCAAGCAATGACTTCTTGAGATGGGAAATCTAAAAAAAGAAAAAGATTCTTTTCTTTGGTTTCGTTTTCTTTTATCTTTTTTTTTATTTAATTTATAGTAGAATATGCCCATACTCTTTTTGTCTTGCTCCATTGATTCCTTTGATAGATCTCGGGACCTATACCTATATATATATAAATTCTAAGAAAGCCAGGAATTAGAAGAGTTGGTCTTCAATTATTTTGAATTGATCGAAATCCACACAAGTAAATGTAGCCAAAAAAATAATAGAATTGGACTGTTATTTTGATGTACTATTTAGATATACATCTAATCTATGTACATACATATTGTATATTGACCTAGATATAGGCTTTCTCTATATAAAAGCCTATATCTGTATACAGTACAACTTTCTATGAAAATCATTAATAGGATAATAAATACTATACCATACTATCTCGGCTCAGATACTACTATCTCAGATACTTATTATCTCAGATACTTATGATTCCAGACAGATCATTTCATTTAAGACTTGGAGTTTGAATCCGTTTCTTTCATTTATTCAATCATTGATAAGAACTAATAAATCAAGTTTCAGTCAAATTAATCATTTTGACTGACTGTTTTTACGTAGATGATAAGTAAAAAGGCAGTAGGAACTAGAATGAACAGTGCAGTAGCAATAAATGCGAGAATATTTACTTCCATAATCTCATTGTTTTTTTACTTCGCAATAACTCGGGATCTAATCCCATAGAGATGAGAAATTTGATTCCTGTAAATTCAATGGGATGAATTGCATCCTGATGATACTGAATCGGATCAATATTATGAATAACAATATCTGATCTATCAAATCGATTCATCGTCGAGAATTGAATAGTATAACATAGGAAGATCCTTTATCCATACTAAATCTGAAATGGGATTCCTGATCCAATAAAGAATCCCATTGAATTTTCATCCTTTTCCACTTTTTCTTTTCTATAAATAACCCTACCGTCTTCCTTATATACTCCTCCTTCGTTATACTTATACATACAATTATGTACATACAATTATGAGGTATTATATGACTGGTATTCTATGAATCACACACAGATCCAAAGAGTAGAAGTGAGATGGAAAAAGGACGGGTTAAGTATAAAAGATCTAATATAATTCCAACAAATTTAATAAAAAGGAACGTTGCTTGGTCTTTTCTTTTATTTGATTAGTATCTCTTTCTTCGATTGGGACTGGAAGGCATACATCAAAAATTCAGTGTGCAATTTAAATGAGAATGAGATAGATTGTTTCCAATTAGTCATTGAGGATACACAAACAAAGTCGAAGCTAAAAAGGGTTGTCGTTTAACCTGACAAGTACTCTGTCGAGGTAATTATGTTAAGTTCATTATGTATTGTACAATAAACGAATACAATTTGCGTATGTACTCTCGGTAAAAATAGGAGCACTCTATTCTATTTCATTTATCAAGAAAATCGAAAAAGAAAGTCAGACGAGTATCTCTTAAAATACTAAATATAGGAATACCACCGATTGTACGAATCTATATATGTTATGTCTCTCCCTTATCACTCGGCACTAGTGGAAGAAATGGAAATTCCTGTATTTGTCTGATGATAAATGCGAAATGAAAAACAAAAGAAATAAGGATCTCCACTGGGGATTAGATCTTGCCCCCTGTCTCCTTTTTCACGGAAAATAGATAAATTCATTTCTCCATTCATCGGTCGGATCCTAGTTCGGGACTGACGGGGCTCGAACCCGCAGCTTCCGCCTTGACAGGGCGGTGCTCTGACCAATTGAACTACAATCCCAGCGAGGTGTATGGTATACATATTCTTAATGGTTTCAGAAAAACATTTTCTTCGTCGCGTTGTAACAGAGACACGAATGATATACTAACTGATATCATATACACATAGAACACATAGATATGGACTATAGTGAAAGTGACACGGATTACTAGTAACCTGTGTTTATTTTATTTTATTGCCAAAAATAGATAATCAACCTTTCATTGAGAAAAAACGATTTTTCCTTTCATAATCTTTGCTTTGATTAAGTATTATGAATCTAGATCGTTAGAAAGAAAAGATCAGAACGAATGAGAAAAACATGGATAGAGAAACAAAAATGGACTCTTTCTCTTTTACGGATCAGGTATTTTTGTTTCTGGGGGACAAATTGGTTATATCATTGGTTATATCATATTCATGGAGCGGCGAATTTTTGGGCCGAGCTGGATTTGAACCAGCGTAGACATATCGCCAACGAATTTACAGTCCGTCCCCATTAACCGCTCGGGCATCGACCCAGGAAGAATTCCTTCTAGGCTTATTGATAATCCATGATCAACTTCCTTTCGTAGTACCCCCAGGGGAAGTCGAATCCCCGCTGCCTCCTTGAAAGAGAGATGTCCTGAACCACTAGACGATAGGGGCATATCCGCCCAACTGTCATCATACTATGATGATAGTATGAGTAGTTTTTTGGAATTGTCAATATAATCTAATGATATGACTAGATCTGAACACTCTTTTCTACTTTTATGTTATGATTCCATAGAATTTTGTTTTGGATTTGATGGTTCATGAATGAACCATCCCATACTATTTTATATAGCGAAAGGAGGTACAGGACTCCGTCAGTTCAGGCAGTGATTGGTCCGACAGAACAGAAAAGGGGGTAGAACCCCACTTAATTTCTTTTCTTCAATTTTAACTCATTAATTTTAACTTAACTCATTGCTTCGTTCATTGTTCAGATAAAATATGCCTATCACTATCTCACATTAAGTCAGAAAATTAAAAAACGATAGAAATTTTCCTTTTTTCTTTTTTATTTTTTTATAAGAATTCGGTTCAGGGTACGAATACCCTCATCACATGATTCAAGAAAATCTATCGAATCTATGTCGATGTCAGATTGGTACATGTATCAATCAAGTGAATCTTGTTTTGATGAGTCAGTAAAGGTAAACAAGCGGGGTCGGTCTTGAAACAATTCACTGCATTATTTTTATCAAAAAAAAAAATAAAAAATTTGCCCACTTTTTACTTTTGGGGGGTAAATCAAATTGATTGCTCCTAAATGAACTATGTATATATTATGTGCATATATGTATATATCATGTACATATATTATGCAGTAGACTCATAATGGAAAAAGGCTATAATTCATGAATCGAATAAAACAAGCCCTTTTAACTCAGTGGTAGAGTAACGCCATGGTAAGGCGTAAGTCATCGGTTCAAATCCGATAAGGGGCTTTTTCCACTAAACTAAAGTTTGAGTCTTTGTTTTTCGGTGGAGAATAGAGATTTCTTTTTATTTCTAAAAAGAAAAGGGTAACCACCATTATAATGACTTCTGATTATTACGAGTTATAGTTAAAAAGTGAAACATTATTCATTATTATTAGTATAAATAATAATGAATAATTGTAGTTATTAGAACTAGTCTACTCTGTACTGACAAAGTAGTCCTCTTCATGTCTAATTATTCAAATTTTTGTTTTTGGACAGGAATATTCTAGATGTCCAATCGCTATTATGAATCGCCAAACCAAAGTATTCTTACTTCTCCATTGTTTTTATCAAACCCAGCATCAAATTCTAAATCAAGAAAAAGTAAGTGGACCTAACCCATTGAATGACGACTATATCGGCTATTCTGATATTAAAATTCGATATAGATGAAATTGTACAAGCGGATTTTTTTATTTCCTTAGACCACGCAAGTCAGGAATTTGTCGATATTTCCGATTTAATGAATCTTCTTCTTACTGAATGCTCCATGGGAATAAATCGATATTCTTTTCCGCTACATATAAAAGTTTATTTCGAAAATATATTTTTCAATATCTTTCCTTGATTTCAGAATCAGATATTGTTTTGTTCTTCCGCCAATGCAATAGAGAACGAATGCGAGAAAGGGACTTTACTTTCATTTCCAGTCTACCATTATTTAAATATTTAATCTAGTTTAGGGGCAGGAAAAAACAGTGAATTTTCTTTTTTTTGTTTGTTTGACCCGTTAAAAGATATACTCTGTAACTGTAATATGAGTCATAGGACAATTCCGGGTTCAAATACTTAATTTATTTTATATAGTATATAGTTATAAGATAAGTATAAGATAAGGTATAAAGACTAATCGAATCGAGCTCGTGGATTTATTTACTTAGATTGGTTTGTGGCCCAATAGAAAAGAAGAATTTGTATCTTCGAAACCCATTGTAAGGGGCATGGAACGAGAAATCGTCCACAGATAATCGAACTATCGTATGCCTTGGAAATGATATGAGGTGTTCGGAAATGGTTGAAGTAGTTAAATAGGAGGATCGCTATGACTATAACCCTTGGTAAATTTACCAAAGAAGAAAATGATCTATTTGATATTATGGATGATTGGTTACGGAGGGACCGTTTCGTTTTTGTAGGTTGGTCCGGCCTATTGCTCTTTCCTTGTGC
>NW_027021205.1:0-5000 GCF_036884655.1 Musa acuminata AAA Group | reverse complement strand
TGAATGCTGGGCCATTCGTTGAAGATAAGAGTACATCGAACCCATATGAAGTCTTACCATGAGCGGATTGTATCCATTGGGCAAATATAGGTTCAATCAAGATTTGTTTTTCCGGAGTACCAAAAGCGAGCATAACATCGTTATGAACATAAAGGCCCAAGGTATGGAACCCAAGAAACAGGCTGGCCCAACTTAAATGAGATATGATAGCTTCTTTGTGGTCTAACATTCTTGCCAATACATTATCCTCATTCTGTTCTGGATTGTAATCTCTAATGAAGAATATAGCTCCATGAGCAAAGGCTCCTGTCATGATAAACCCTGCGATGTATTGGTGATGAGTATATAACGCAGCTTGAGTAGTAAAGTCTTGTGCTATGAATGCATAAGCAGGTAAAGAGTACATGTGTTGAGCTACTAAGGAAGTAATAACCCCTAAAGAGGCTAGAGCAAGACCTAATTGAAAATGAAGCGAATTATTGATTGTGTCATAAAGACCCTTATGCCCACGCCCTAATCGACCCCCTGGAGGAATATGTGTTTCTAAAAGATCTTTGATACTGTGCCCAATCCCGAAGTTAGTTCTATACATATGACCAGCGATCAGGAAAATAAATGCAATAGCTAAATGATGATGAGCAATATCGGTCAGCCATAAACTTTGCGTTTGTGGATGAAATCCACCGAGAAGGGTTAGAATGGCAGTTCCTGTTCCTTGGGAAGTACCAAATAAATGGCTACTCGAATCAGGGTTTTGGGCATAAAGATTCCACTGACCCGTAAAAAGTGGTCCCAACCCTTGAGGATAGGGTAATACATCTAAAAAATTATTCCATCTGACGTACTGTCCCCTGGATCCTGGAATAGCGACATGAACTAAATGTCCTGTCCAAGCCAAAGAACTCACTCCGAAAAGTCCTGACAAATGATGATTTAGACGAGATTCGGCATTTTTGAACCACGAAACGCTTGGTTTCCATTTTGGTTGTAAGTGTAACCAACCCGCTATTAAGGATATAGCAGAAAGAAATAATAGAAAAAGAGCTCCAGTATAAAGATCTTCATTAGTGCGTAATCCGATTGTATACCACCACTGATAAACGCCGGAATAAGCGATATTCACTGGACCGGTAGCACCTCCTCGAGTAAAGGCTTCTACAGCTGGTTGACCAAAATGAGGATCCCAAATTGCATGAGCAATAGGTCTTACATGTAAAGGGTCTTGTATCCATGACTCAAAATTTCCTTGCCAAGCTACATGAAAGAGATTTCCGGACGTCCACAGAAAGATTATTGCTAATTGCCCAAAGTGAGAAGCAAAAATGTTCTGATAAAGACGTTCCTCAGTAATATCATCATGACTCTCGAAGTCATGTGCGGTAGCAATACCAAACCAAATACGACGAGTAGTGGGGTCCTGAGCTAAGCCTTGGCTAAACCTCGGAAATCTTAATGCCATAATGCCTTTCAAATCCTCCTAGCCATTATCCTACTGCAATAATTCTTGCTAAGAAGAATGCCCATGTTGTGGCAATTCCACCCAGAAGGTAATGGGTTACTCCTACAGCACGTCCTTGTACAATGCTCAAGGCTCTAGGCTGAGTAGCAGGAGCAACTTTTAATTTGTTATGAGCCCAAACGATGGATTCAATGAGTTCTTGCCAATAACCACGGCCACTGAATAGAAACATTAAACTGAAAGCCCAGACAAAATGAGCACCTAAGAAAAAGAGACCATATGCAGATAATGAAGAACCATAAGACTGAATTACCTGAGATGCCTGTGCCCATAAGAAATCTCGAAGCCACCCATTAATAGTAATGGAACTCTGCGCAAAGTTTCCTCCTGTAATATGAGTTACTACCCCTTGATCACTTATAGTACCCCAAACATCCGACTGCATTTTCCAACTGAAATGGAAAATAACTACGGAAATCGCATTGTACATCCAGAATAGACCTAAGAAGACATGATCCCAGGCAGATACTTGACATGTCCCCCCTCTTCCAGGTCCATCACAAGGAAAACGAAAACCAAGATTTGCTTTATCAGGTATCAAACGGGAACTGCGAGCAAATAGAACACCTTTCAGTAGTATCAATACAGTCACGTGGATCGTAAATGCATGAATATGATGGACTAAGAAGTCTGCGGTTCCTAATGGAATAGGTAACAAAGCTACTTTGCCGCCTACTGCTACCAACTCACCACCTCCCCAAGTTAAGCTGGTACTTGCTGTTGCACCAGGAGCTGTTATGCCGGGTGCTAAAGCATGGGTGTTTTGTACCCATTGAGCAAAGATGGGTTGTAATTGTATAGCGGTATCTGAAAACATATCTTGTGGACGCCCTAAAGCGCTCATGGTATCATTATGAATATACAAGCCAAAACTGTGAAAACCCAGAAATATACATGCCCAGTTAAGATGTGATATGATTGCATCGCGGTGTCTAAGGACACGATCTAATAGATCGTTGTATCGAGTAGTTGGATCGTAATCTCTTACCATAAAAATTGCTGCATGTGCAGCAGCACCAACTATGAGAAACCCACCGATCCACATGTGATGTGTGAACAACGAAAGTTGTGTACCATAGTCAATAGCTAGGTATGGATAGGGAGGCATGGAATACATATGGTGAGCTACAATAATGGTTAAAGAGCCTAACATAGCCAGGTTAAGAGATAATTGAGCATGCCACGACGTTGTTAGGATTTCATAGAGTCCTTTATGGCCCTGGCCTGTAAATGGACCTTTATGAGCCTCTAAAATGTCTTTAATGCTATGACCAATGCCCCAGTTGGTTCTATACATATGACCAGCGATCAGGAAAAGAATTGCAATAGCTAAATGATGGTGTGCAATATCGGTCAGCCATAGACCACCTGTTATTGGGTCCAATCCTCCGCGAAAAGTAAGAAATTCCGCGTATTTTGACCAATTCAAGGTGAAAAAGGGGGTTGCTCCCTCGGCAAAACTGGGATAAAGTTGAGCCAAAAGGTCCCGATTCAAGATAAATTCATGAGGAAGCGGTATCTCTTTAGGATCAACTCCAGCGTCGAGAAATTGGTTAATCGGTAAAGATACATGGATTTGGTGTCCCGCCCAAGAAAGAGACCCAAGTCCTAGTAACCCCGCTAAGTGGTGATTTAACATAGATTCTACATCTTGGAACCAAGCCAATTTGGGGGCGGCTTTGTGATAATGGAACCAACCAGCAAAAAGCATTAACGATGCAAAGACCAATGCGCCAATGGCGGTACAATAGAGTTGTAATTCACTAGTTATTCCAGATGCTCGCCAAATCTGAAAAAACCCGGAGGTTATTTGTATTCCTCGGAAACCTCCACCCACATCACCATTCAATATTTCTTGACCTACTATTGGCCAAACTACCTGGGCACTGGGTGCAATGTGAGTAGGATCACTTAGCCATGCTTCATAATTGGAAAAACGAGCGCCATGGAAGTACATGCCACTCAGCCAAAGAAAGATAATGGAGAGTTGACCAAAATGAGCACTAAATACTTTTCGAGAGATCTCCTCCAAATCACTGGTATGACTATCGAAATCGTGAGCATCAGCATGTAGGTTCCAGATCCAAGTGGTAGTATCAGGGCCCTTAGCTATTGTTCTTGAGAAATGGCCGGGTCTGGCCCATTCCTCGAAAGACGTTTTTATGGGATCCCTATCTACAACAATTTTCACTTCTGGTTCCGGCGAACGAATAATCATTAAGTCCTCCTCTTTCCGGACAACACATACAAAGAGACCCGCCAACAGTTTTTAGTGAACCTCTGAAAGATAGCTATTTTATTTATGTTATGATTAGTACCTTTCTTTCCTATCTCCCATCCATCTATTTTATTTAGTTATTCACTAGAGCAATTATGATATTGAAGTCAATCCGAGGCAAGTGTTCGGATCTATTATGACATAACGATTAGGTGCCCAACGGACCCCTTTTCTCTTGGAAAGTCCTTTCCCAGCATGACGAAAAAACTATTTTTTTGTGCAAACTAGTGTACTTATATCTGAATGTATAAATACCTATATGAATCTACTTCCAATACCTATATGAATCTACTTCCATGGAATATCTTATTACTTTACTCTAAATTAAATCACAAGACCATTCATTAGAATTAATAAGATCCATTCCTATATCTTATCTGTATTTAGTCATTCGAAGGTACCTTTTATTAGCTTTATTAGTTTTATTCTATACTGTATTCGGATCATTTATCCCTACGAGATACCATACAATGATTTTAGAAGGAAGGGATATAATAAAATTCTTGATTGGATCTTTTCATGGGAACGATCTATTTTATTTGATTGATGGATCCAACAACTAATTTTAATGAATTAAAAAAGAGAGTGGTTTTATTCGAAACGCCTCGTGATCTTCAACCAATTATGTGCTTCAATATAATTACCTGGACTAAGCGCTATAGCTTGTTTCCAATACTCAGCAGCTTGATCGAACCAAGCCTCCGCAATTTCAGAATCACCCTGTAGAATGGCCTGTTCTCCCCGGTCGGAATAGGTGGTTCCTTCCCTTAGAACCGTACTTGAGAGTTTCCTACCTCATACGGCTCGGCAATCGATTCTTTTTACTTGCGCCCCATCTTAATCTACCCTATGCTAACTGAATTAGATTTGTCATAAATGTATCCCCTTTTTCCCATTTTTGTTGGGTTAGCCAGAAGAAGTTAATTACATAAGTTTAAAAACTCTAATTTTTTGATCAATAACAAGTTTTGTCCTTTTCTCCCACCTTCAGAAGAATGAAGCATAGATCGCCCCTATATCCTATAGATAGTGTTTATATAGTGTTAGAATTTTCTGAAAGGTAACTATCTCGGTTTCATATATGAAATTTATATAGATATAGAATCTTTGAAAAAGACTTTCCTCCATAAGATAAGAAAAAAGAACTTACTATCTTTGGGATCTGATGCTACACCGCTGCTCAATACTTTAGTGGATCGACTC
>NW_027021204.1:7500-10000 GCF_036884655.1 Musa acuminata AAA Group | reverse complement strand
GCACCCTGGAACCCCCCGGGTGGCACAGGGCTGGATGGGGCTTTCGTATAGCAGGGACGGTGCTGCCTCTCGCTTCGCTCGCTGTCCGCCGCTCGCCGCTCGCTCGTGCAGCCAAAAATGGCCAGTTTTGGCCCGTTTTTGGGCCGTTTTGGCCAGTTTTTGGCCTGTTCTTGCATTGCGCGGTGACCGTCGAGAGCGGAGCAAAACGTCAGCCATCTCAGCACCCTGGAACCCCCCGGGTGGCACAGGGCTGGATGGGGCTTTCGTATAGCAGGGACGGTGCTGCCTCTCGCTTCGCTCGCTGTCCGCCGCTCGCCGCTCGCTCGTGCAGCCAAAAATGGCCAGTTTTGGCCCGTTTTTGGGCCGTTTTGGCCAGTTTTTGGCCTGTTCTTGCATTGCGCGGTGACCGTCGAGAGCGGAGCAAAACGTCAGCCATCTCAGCACCCTGGAACCCCCCGGGTGGCACAGGGCTGGATGGGGCTTTCGTATAGCAGGGACGGTGCTGCCTCTCGCTTCGCTCGCTGTCCGCCGCTCGCCGCTCGCTCGTGCAGCCAAAAATGGCCAGTTTTGGCCCGTTTTTGGGCCGTTTTGGCCAGTTTTTGGCCTGTTCTTGCATTGCGCGGTGACCGTCGAGAGCGGAGCAAAACGTCAGCCATCTCAGCACCCTGGAACCCCCCGGGTGGCACAGGGCTGGATGGGGCTTTCGTATAGCAGGGACGGTGCTGCCTCTCGCTTCGCTCGCTGTCCGCCGCTCGCCGCTCGCTCGTGCAGCCAAAAATGGCCAGTTTTGGCCCGTTTTTGGGCCGTTTTGGCCAGTTTTTGGCCTGTTCTTGCATTGCGCGGTGACCGTCGAGAGCGGAGCAAAACGTCAGCCATCTCAGCACCCTGGAACCCCCCGGGTGGCACAGGGCTGGATGGGGCTTTCGTATAGCAGGGACGGTGCTGCCTCTCGCTTCGCTCGCTGTCCGCCGCTCGCCGCTCGCTCGCGCAGCCAAAAATGGCCAGTTTTGGCCCGTTTTTGGGCCGTTTTGGCCAGTTTTTGGCCTGTTCTTGCATTGCGCGGTGACCGTCGAGAGCGGAGCAAAACGTCAGCCATCTCAGCACCCTGGAACCCCCCGGGTGGCACAGGGCTGGATGGGGCTTTCGTATAGCAGGGACGGTGCTGCCTCTCGCTTCGCTCGCTGTCCGCCGCTCGCCGCTCGCGCAGCCAAAAATGGCCAGTTTTGGCCCGTTTTTGGGCCGTTTTGGCCAGTTTTTGGCCTGTTCTTGCATTGCGCGGTGACCGTCGAGAGCGGAGCAAAACGTCAGCCATCTCAGCACCCTGGAACCCCCCGGGTGGCACAGGGCTGGATGGGGCTTTCGTATAGCAGGGACGGTGCTGCCTCTCGCTTCGCTCGCTGTTCGCCGCTCGCCGCTCGCTCGCGCAGCCAAAAATGGCCAGTTTTGGCCCGTTTTTGGGCTGTTTTGGCCAGTTTTTGGCCTGTTCTTGCGTGGTGCGGTGACCGTCGTGAGCGGAGCAAAACGTCAGCCATCTCAGCACCCTGGAACCCCCCGGGTGGCACAGGGCTGGATGGGGCTTTCGTATAGCAGGGACGGTGCTGCCTCTCGCTTCGCTCGCTGTTCGCCGCTCGCCGCTCGCTCGCGCAGCCAAAAATGGCCAGTTTTGGCCCGTTTTTGGGCTGTTTTGGCCTGTTTTTGGGCTGTTCTTGTGTGGCGCGGTGACCGTCGTGAGCGGAGCAAAATGTCAGCCATCTCAGCACCCTGGAACCCCCCGGGTGGCACAGGGCTGGATGGGGCTTTCGTATAGCAGGGACGGTGCTGCCTCGCGCTTCGCTCGCTGTTCGCCGCTCTCCGCTCGCTCGCGCAGCAAAAAATGGCCAGTTTTGGCCCGTTTTTGGGCTGTTTTGGCCAGTTTTTGGCCTGTTCTTGCGTGCCGCGGCGACCGTCGTGAGCGGAGCAAAACGTCAGCCATCTCAGCACCCTGGAACCCCCCGGGTGGCACAGGGCTGGATGGGGCTTTCGTATAGCAGGGACGGTGCTGCCTCTCGCTTCGCTCGCTGTCCGCCGCTCGCTGCTCGCTCGCGCAGCCAAAAATGGCCAGTTTTGGCCCGTTTTTGGGCTGTTTTGGCCTGTTTTTGGGCTGTTCTTGTGTGCCGCGGCGACCGTCGTGAGCGGAGCAAAATGTCAGCCATCTCAGCACCCTGGAACCCCCCGGGTGGCACAGGGCTGGATGGGGCTTTCGTATAGCAGGGACGGTGCTGCCTCTCGCTTCGCTCGCTGTCCGCCGCTCGCCGCTCGCTCGCGCAGCCAAAAATGGCCAGTTTTGGCCCGTTTTTGGGCCGTTTTGGCCAGTTTTTGGCCTGTTCTTGCGTTGCGCGGTGACCGTCGAGAGCGGAGCAAAACGTCAGCCATCTCAGCACCCTGGAACCCCCCGGGTGGCACAGGGCTGGATGGGGCTTTCGTATAGCAGGGACGGTGCTGCCTCTCGCTTCGCTCGCTG
>NW_027021203.1:0-25254 GCF_036884655.1 Musa acuminata AAA Group | reverse complement strand
AAATCTAGGGTAAAAGTCCTTTAGTGATAATTAAAATAAAAATTAAAAAAAAAAAACTTATGATAAATTATTTATTATCCCTCGATATGCTTTCATTCATTCATTCTGAAAATTGACCTTAGAGCTATTAAAGTAGCGAACCTTTGTCTTTTTATATTTATGTCATTATTACCCAAGTTGTTACATAAATTCTAAACCATGATTCCTCCCCATAAAATGCTTATTTCTGATTTTGATTGTAAAATTTTACAGATTCAACGATAACTTGATGATTAGAATGTTATGTTGTCTATTCAAATGAGGTAACTAAATCAAATTATGCATGATGACCAATATACAATAATTTATCTTTGTTTCTTGGATAACGAGAAGCCGAAATGATGAATTTAGTCAGGAATATTTTATTTATATTAATTTTTTAGTTATAAATTGTTACATTATACAAGAAAGAATATTACCACATTTAGGATTTTTTTCATTGGATTATAACATCATTCCATATATCAAAAGTCAAATAAATAAATATCACATTATTAATATATATAAATAATAAATATTTATTATAATTTTTTATTTATCAAAATATAAATTAAAAGTAGTCATAGGTTTTATTTAGAAATATAGTGATACTAACTCAAAAATAACTCAAAAATAAAATTCAACTAGCCCTAGTTAAAGGAATATTTGTTCTCAATTGAAATTTGGTATAGTATTATTGGTTGGTTACTTTAAAATTTTAAAATAAAGTAAAAAAATTCCGTAATACGAGGAGGAACCTTTATAAGGCAACTATAAAATAAATATATATTCAAAAGTTAATCATCATATTGACATATATCAAATGCTCGAAGGCATACTCGGAGGAACCTTTATAAACTCACAATAGTGAATGAAAATAAATCCATATTACACTCCTAACAACATAAATAATAGTATCTCTTACTCGTCAAAGTAAGGACATGTTGTTGAATCTCGGATTTTGATGATGAAATCAATTGATGTGTTTGTGATCTAATATGCATTTAAGTAACGCAGGACTAGCTTCGATCATAAAAGGCAAATTGATTAAAGTAGGAGAAATCAAACGTTAGGCCAAAGAGAACATATTAGAAGATTGGACGTCGGCTGGAGGATCGATCGACGTGTCGGTAGAAGGCTTCGTGTCATGAATTTAGGCATCGGGTTGAAGGATCAGACTTTACGCCAAGGAGATTGGAAGTTGCAAGAATCAACATGTCGATTGGGCAATACATCGAAGGATTGGACGAAGTGTCAGATGAACCAATGACATGTCGGACAACATAGGATTCGCTTGTAATCGACTATGTCTAGATTGAGTTAGTTTAGAGTCTAATTGAGTCAATTTAGAATGTAATTAGGTCAACTCAATTAGGGGATAATTAGGCATAAGTTAGGGCTGAGTTGGGTCGAATGGAATACCCACTCAGCCACTTAGAACCATGCTAGGCAGTGGCACCACCCATGGTGGGTGATAGAACCACTTGAAGCTCAACCTCCGAGGAGGTCCAGTCGATGGTACCGCCCAAAGTTGGCAGTGGTATCATCGGCCATAAAAGCTATCAAGCGATGTTACCACTAGAGCCTAGTCTCCGAGGCTCTGTCAAGTGGTGGTACCGCCAATATCCTAAAAATTGAGAATGAGACACTTTTAGGCTTCAATTTTTAATCTGTTTGGAGCCTATAAATACCTTTATCATCCCTGTTCAGATCACACAAGAATTGAGAACAAAAACAAAGATAAATTCTGTTGTAATCTTATGAGAGTTCTCCTTCTATAGTCTAAGGTTGATTTTTATTTAAGAGAGGAGTAAGTGGGGGTGTAAAGGTTCTCTCCTCAACTTGTCAAAAAGAGAATTGAGTTGTACGGGTAGTTGATCTTCGGTAATGGAAGCCGGTGGTCTCAACGAAAGAGCAATCAGAAGTGGACGTAGATCACGATAACCGAACTACTATAAAAATCTGGTTTGAATTTACTTCTTACTATTTACCTTTATTGCAAACTAAATTCATACTTTCACTAAGCTTCCGTACGCTTTCCAAGTTAATATTTTTTCGATACGATTTTTCATCGAACAAAATTTTTAAAACCAGTGATTTTAACGAAAGCACTAATTCACCCCCCCTCTTAGTACCGACTCAATCATAACACACGTTCTATCCAATAATAGATATAATAACTATCCGATCGTCATGTCTTATAACCTGTTAATCCTCAAAGGGAATCACCCTACCTGTCCTTAGTAGGAAAATAAAATCGTCTTATAACATGTTATGTCTATATAGAAATGAAATAATACATTGAAACATTTAAAGTTATCTTTCAAATATCATTAATGTTAAATAACATCAATTAGCTATCAATCAACTTGTATTATAACTCAATGTTTCAATTGAACTCGATTTAACTAGAACCTAATTTAATCGATCTCTAATCCTCATTTAATCGATTTTGAGAAGAGGTTACTTGGTGTTCTGGGTTTTAGCATCATCCCATTTGATTCAAGATTTCGATACCTTTTCTTGCCGGACAAGACTTTCTTGACCACTGAATTGCTCAGAATTAACCGACGATGAGTGATCTAATTATGAATTTGCATGAGTTTTTTTTTTCCAAATCTAACTACAGATATAATTCCATTAGAGATTCTTATCTATTGGGCAGATAGCTCATTAGTTCAGTCCATAATGAGCTTTAATAACTCATAACTCATACTAGTATTTTTTTTTTCTTTTAACATAAATCCTAACTTTTTTTAATATAGACGTGTGGCAGGTAAGGTTGAAACAAAAGGACAATGAAGATTGTGGACGAGGTTGAGAAAGAAAAAAAAAAGAAAAAGGAGAACCTATAATATTGGCAATTAAGGGTAAAAAAAATAAGAGAAGAAAAAAAGAATGAAGATGAGAATAACTCAGAGGCTCCTTTTATGACTTAAAGGATGCAGTAAGTATTATTTAGTATGTTATATTTCTTTTTTTTCTTACATTTCAAAGCATTATTCGTTTTTGTACACTAATAGTATGTTATTCGTTGTCTCCTCTCTTGAAATCGAACAAATCCCAAAAAGTTATATAGACAAGATGTTGTCTATCTAAGATTGTATAGTGCAGATTGGTTATAGTTGCAGAATGACAAGATGTTGTTGCTCGACAGGGAACGCATGCATGCATGCATATGAATCAACTAAACAATCCTCTTCTCTTTCATGAACTTTTTCTTGCACAACCTGTTTACTTTGCATTATTAAGTCAAAGTGAATTTGTCTATGATATGTTATACCTTCGCATAACAATTTTAATATTGTCTCCCAAGAAATCATTTCTTGCTGTTTCATTCACAATAGCAGAAAATTCTACTAACAAAAAACCCTTTATTTCATGATGATAAGGCATATTTTGTATTCCCGTCACGTCACAACCTCTGTCGCATCACGCCCCCACCAAGTCGGCACGAGAGTACCTCCCTGCACCGGGTTGGGACCTATACCGAGATGCACTCCCTCGTCAAGTATCGTCCCGAAAAACTCGGGGCATTCCAGGCACGTTCCGTGCATTCCGGACGTGCGACCACACAAAGGTACCATCTCGCAACTTGAGGATCGTTCACCGTATCAAATCCACGTACGACCGATCCTCGCATAATAGTATAAAAGCCCTTGACCGACATCTGGCCATGGGATGACAAAAAAAGGGGAAAAGGTAACCACCAACTTATTCTACGAGGGGCCAAAGTTGGAAACCCGCCGACGAGGGCCTTATGTGCTGGAGCTCGATCGCCTCCAGAAGCGCGACCGCCCCGATCGAAGTGGCACCTTCCCGGAAGACGATGGTAGCGTCCCAACTTCCTGACGTAATCGACCTCAACACCTCGTCCCATCGATCGTGAACTCCCGACATTAACCTGTGGATCAAGACCCCATCGGCGACGACGCATCAGGTCACATTTAATCGCAGCATTGACACAAGAAAGATAATTTTTCATTCAACTTCTTTCTCTTATCTACGAGAATGTATACATAATAGGAAATACAAACAAAAAGAAGGTCTCTTCACGTTGTTTCGAACAGTTCCTCTTCTTCACCGCATGGCCGAAGCGTATTAGAGTAAGGGGTCAACGGTGGGTAAGGGCATTCCAGCGATGCCAGCTTCTTGAGTTCTCCATCCTTTATATCATAGATATATGCATCGCTTTCTACGGTGAAAACAAGTGACGTGGTCATCGCCACCTCACTCAGCACGATGCAGCTCACCTTTGGGGTTTCCCTGAAACCTAACTGGCCCAAGCTCACCTCATGCGCCCTCACCCATCCTGGCGGACCGTCGTTTGTCTTCCTCAGCAGCCACAGTCCGATCACCCAAGTACACGTTTCGTAATGCATTAGGCACAGCGACTTCCCCTCCCGCATGCCTATTCCGATCGTGTCCGAGTAGGCGACGGCTGCTTCTTTCGGCAGAGGGATGATCTGCGTACGCTCCTTCCTCACATCAAAGGCGACGACATACTGGTCGATCCTCTCGTTCGAGAACGAATGTGACGATGCCCAGAACACGACGTCGTCGCAGATCACCGGGTGCTCCAAATGTAGTTCCAACCGACCGAAGTCGAGTTCCTTGTCCATCGTCCACACCCTCGCAGACGAGTCATAGACCTGACAGCGGTGCAACTTACTCCTTACTGGGTGCCGTGAAAGGTAGACCAACCTGTAGCTTTTCGTCACCCCATCTCCATCGTTCATGAATCTCACCGCGATGCCACCCCATGTACAATACTTGCTCGGCGGGGAGGGTAGCTGGCACCGAGTACCACGGGCCGGGTTGTAGACGCATAACGCACCATCTTTCCTATGCAACACAAAGACGAGGCCACCAGCTGACCCAACGATTTTGCCTTTGCGGAACAAGAATTCGAGGCGGCTTCTGGGCACACCGGCGTAGGGGTCAACGAGGAAGAAGGGTCCAGAAAAGTCGCGGTCGTGAGGAAAGAAGCCGGAGATGACATTGTTGTGGTACGACTGTGAAAGGAGAAAATGAGAATCTGATAAGAGCTGGCGAAAGGTCTTGCAAATAGAGAGGAGCCTAAAGAAGGTCTTTGCTGGGAGTTAGGAGAGGATCTCTGCCAGCAAGTTATCGGGAAGGGGACGACCGCTACTTCCGAGGTTGATGCTATGGGTGCTATTGAGCGTACCATCCATTCCAACGATCAGAGATTTGAAAGAGTCCAACTTATTGTCCATTATATAGAGACAATAAGTAATATATATATATATATATATATATATATATATATATATATATATATATATATATCATATTTATTGAATTATAATAAAGGGAAAAACATATCATTTTCATATATATTTTTATGAAAATGGCAATAAGTAATTACATTTAATATTATCATTTCAGACATCATATGAAAATGGAAGTTAATTATTAGATTTAGTGTGATCCTTCTAAGCACTCCCCTCTGTTAGACATTATCCATGATATCTAACTTGTCAAGTAAATGATAAAATTGATTTGAATTAAGAGTCTTAGTTATCACTAAGATCAATAGATAGTGAAAATATCATTAAATTGCTCACGTTGCCTCGGATCATTACTTTTTCCTAATTCAAATAAAGAAAATAATCATCTGAAAAAAGAAGAAGCCATTTTTAGTTTCAAAATTTTCAGATAAACATAAGGATGCTAAAGATAGAATAGTTGTGCGAGGGATTATTTGACTACTCATTTTGATTGTTTTAGGGTATTTTTAATTTATGGAATTGCTAATTTTTAAGGAATCTTGAAAAAAAGAACCTTTGACACTCGAGCAAATTAAAGACTTCCAAGTTAAGAATGCTAATATGAGCCTTAGTTAAGAGTCTTAACGATCAATCCACTTCAAACCATTTTTAGATAAATTAATTTGAGATGGTAGATTATGATTAGGATAAAATGGACAAATGCAGGGTGATCATAACACCAAATCTTATCCTACTGTGAATTACATGAGTGTAGGACGAAAGCAAAATCCAACGTATTTGGGAAGATAGTGAGATTTGTCACAAAGATGTTCAAATTAGGGTAGAAGTGGTGTCTTTTACTCCAATTTTTGGAATGAATCGATTGCTCAAACTTGGCCTACTCTACATATAATTTCTAATCTTAACTTTTCATACCTTTTGAATATAAGTAAATTTAAGATTTTCTAAGATCTATAAATTTTGGTAAAAAGACTCAATCTAGATGACTATACAATTGAATTATTTAGTGGATATTGGAATATCATAATGGTCCAACTGATTTTAATTTCATCATTTTCATCATAGGTGTATGTTTATTGATGATCGACTAAAGTTTTTTTTTAACCAATATTATTATATAATTTAAATTATAAAATTCTTCTTAAAATCTTAATTGAACTTTTATTCCCCAAATTATCTCTCATGGGCAAAATTTTTTTACAATTAGCCAATATTTAAGATAATATTCTATCGACATAGGAGATTATTGTTTCGAGGTGGTAAAGGTTCTTTAGTGATAATTAAAAAAACATATTAATTATCCCTCAATGTCCCAAACTTATTTATTATCCCTCCATATGCTTGCATCATTCATTCTAATTTAGTCGGGGCATATGAACTTTTTCTTGCACAACCTGTTTACTATGCGTTATTAAGTGAATTTGCCTATGATATGTTATACCTTCTCATAACAATTTTAATATTGTCTCCCAAGAAATCATTTCTTGCTGTTTCATTCACAATGGCACAAAATTCTACTAACAAAAAACCCTCTATTTCATGATATTTAATCGCAGCATTGGACACAAGGAAGACAACATTTTTCATTCAACTTCTCTTATCTTATCTACGAGAATGTATACATAATAGGAAATACAAACAAACAAAAAAAGTCTCTTCAGGTTGTTTCGAACAGTTCCTCTTCTTCACCGCATGGCCGAAGCGTATTAGAGTAAGGGATCAACGATGGTAAATGGCATTCCTGCAATGCCAGCTTCTTGAGTTCTCCATCCCTTATACTGTAGGTGTATGCATCTTCATGTGTGGCGAAAACAAGTAGCGTAGTCGTCGCCACCTCACACAGCATGGTGGACAGCACGTTGAGTGGTTTCTTGAACCCCATCCGGTCCGAGCTTATCTCATGCGCCGTCACCCAGCGTATCCCACCGTTGTTACTCTTCTCCAGCAGCTCTAGAGCGAACACCCGAGAAGACAGACGGTAATGAATCAGGCAAACCGACTTTCCCTCCCACTTGCCGATCCCAATGGTGTCGGAGGGATCGATGTTCATTCTTTCCGGCGGTCGGATGATCTGCGTGCACTCAGTCCTCAGGTCGAAGGCGACGACGTACGCATTAATCATCCTGCACGTTTCCCGCGCCGACACCCAGAATATGGTCTCGTCGTGGACCACCGGGTGATCCAAATCTATTGCGCCCCCTCCAAAGTCGAGACGCTTGTCCATCGTCCACTTCTTGGCCACCGAGTCGTAGACCTGGCAGCGGCGCAACGAGTACCACACCCAGGTTGATGAGAGGTACACCAGCTTGTAGTCTTTCGTCATGTCCCCATCGTTCATGAAGTTCACCGCGATGCCACCCCCCGGACACAAGTCCGAAGGTGCGCGTAGATGACACCGAGTCCTACGAGCCGGGTTGTAGACATATAAGCTACGGGTGGCCGCCCGGCGGTTGTCGTGCATGACGAAGACAAGGCCGTCAGCTGACCCAAGGATGAAGCCGTTGTTCTTGCTCAAGAATTTGCCAAAGGTTCTTGGCACGCCGGCGTAGGGGTCAACGAGGAGAAAGGAATTGAAGGCATTGCGGATCTTGACGAAGAATCCGGAGACGGCTTTGCAGAGATCTGATTGTGAATGGAGGAAATCAGACTTTTCCGAGAGCTCGTGGAAGGACTTACAGACAGGTTGGAGTCTGAAGAATGTCTTCGCGGGGAGGTAGGACAGGATCTCTTCGTGCAAGTCGTCGGGAAGCCGACAGCTTCCGGTTACGGGCTTCTCCTCACCCACGATGCCGATCTCGAGCGGAGGGTTCATCGCTGCAGCAAGAAATCTAGATTCGAAAACTGTATAAGAAATCTCACTGTGTATATATATACACACTTTAAACGTAGATATATATATATGTATCAAGATATACACATATCAATATATATATATATATATATATTTATATTTATATGTATATATCTATCTATCTATCTGTCTCTCTATCCCTCTCTGTCTACATATATATATATATATATATATATATATATAGAGAGAGAGAGAGAGAGAGAGATATAGATAGATATATACATATATATACATAGATAGATATATATATATATATATATATATATATATATATATATATATATATATATATATATATATATGTGTGTATATATATGTATATATCTATCTATCTATTTCTCTATCTCTCTCTCTCTCTCTCTCTCTCTCTCTCTCTCTCTCTCTCTCTCTCTCTCTCTATATATATATATATATATATATATATATATATATATATATCTATGTATATCTATCTATCTATCTATCTATCTTAACATTGGTCTTTTTTTTGACATGAGTTGAGTGCAACGCGAAGACACACACGTTGAAAGATGCATGCCTCGTTAGCAGCTCGTGTAGACGTTCTTCTCTTTATTTTGGTACTTCAACATCACCAAGAAATCATATTTTGGTCATATTGTCTATCTCTGCAAGCTATATGTGCTCATTATTGTTTCTGAGTTTCGTAAGCGATTTGTTTTTTTGTGATACATACATACATACATACTTTTTACCATTTATAAATAGGGATGTTTTTTGTTGGGGCCATACTCGACTGAAAATCCAATTGGGGTCTGAATCTGATAAGCTTTTGGATCCAAAATGAGGAGGACCCGTACCTAAGAAGATTCAGATCGGACATTCTAATTTATGTATCATCGGGTGGGTGAGATATAGGATCCATACTTGATCTTGTAATGTTAATGGATCCAAAATTTTAGGTTGGACTTCATATCTTGTATGGAGCCACGAGGGTTATGGGCATTCCTATCCCCATAAGACATGCAAACCACAGCAGATTTCCTTTTCTGCTTCATTCTTACGTGTGTTCGAAACAAGCATTCCTCCGTTGGAAGGCTAAACATTTATTTTCTCCCATTGGCATCCTCGCAGCCGGCGGTGTAATGGGATGTGTGAAGAGCGGCAGCCAGAAGTCATTAGTTGCCGGAGGGGTATCGGCTGCGTTATTGTGTCACGTGTACACCCAGCTTCCAGAACGACCTCTATACGCATCATCCCTGGGGTTAGGGGTTCTACCATGGCTATTCTGCTCAACACCGGCTATATCTATCTTTTTTCCCCCTTCTCCTTATGCTTACTTAACCTGCCTGTTTTACTTATCAGGTACGTCCGTGACTCTTCTAGCTGTAATGGGGTCTCGCAACAAGTAGTCTGGAAAGGTATTCCCTGCAGGTGTCGTTTCTCTTGTGTCCTTGATAATGGCCGGTGGCTATCTTCATGGAATTCTGCGTAGCAGTAAAACATTGTATGTTTTGAATAGTCTTCTTCGTGTTCTTCGTGGACTTGCAGTAACCTTTTCTTTTATGCAGCTTGACTGTGTTCTTGTCTACCCAGTCACAGTTTCTACTGTGCAAGAACTTGCATAATTTGGATGCAGTTTTGCTAGGAAATAGAACATTACATCAACAGGCTCTTCTAATGATGAAATAGAACATTTCATCATTAGGTTCTCTAAGGTTGTCAATTGTAGATGCTTGATGGTTTGCTTCACGAGGACATAAATGGCCAATGGCCAATTAGATCTTTCAAATAGGCTCTTCTAATGCCATATCCAATGCTCTCTTGATGGCTTTGTCGAAAGGTCTAATTACATATTAATCTTTGTAATTATTTATTTTTAATATTTTAATTTTTATATTTTAAAAAAATTACATTAAGATATCTATACTTTGGAATATTTACGAAAGTAAAACATTTGATCACATTACTCTAATAATCTCTATGTTGATCTATAATACCTTTTAAAAAAATAGTATAATTTCATTATACTACAAGCAAGCAAGCAGGAATTGGACACTAAGAAAGAGAAACCGAAGAAAAATTTTCATGCTATTTTTTGTCTCTCTACGGTAATGCATATATATATGACAGGGAAAAAGGAAAAAGTCAGCTCCTCTTCCTGACCGCATGGCCGAAGCCGAAGCGTATTAGAGTAAGGAATCAACGGTGGGTAATGTCACTTTGTATAGTGAAAACAAGTAACGTCACTCAGCATGATGGAGCTCAGCAAGTAGTGAAAACACCACCCAAGTACACATTTCGTAATGGATTAGGCACAGCGACTTCCCAGCTTCATCGGACCAACGAAGTCCATGCTATGGGTGTTGTTGAGCGTACCGCCCATTCCGACGATCAGAGATTTGAAAGAATACGACTGTCCAAGAGGGAAGGGGGTAATTACCGTACCCCGAGCCGCAGCAGGAACACGTTACCCTACTTCTTCGCCATGCCCACGAGGTTCCGGTGGTTGAGGTCGTTGCCGACCTGTAGCCAGTTTCCGAAGATAGGGAAGGAGACGGGGCCGGGAGGGGCGCCATTGGAGCCGGAGCGGGAGAATACGAAGAAGAGGAGGAGAGGAAGAGAGAGAAGGGAGGGAGATTGATCAGTGAACAGATGCTTGGCAGCGTACGTGCAGGCAACTGCCGCAAGGGTGAGCATGGCCGGCCAACTTTGTGGTGGAGGCAGCCATGGCGATGGTCGTTGGCTTCCTTCTTGTTGCCAGTGCTGGTTGGATGCAAAGGAGGGAGAGTGGACGGTGATTTATATGCCAAGTAAGCGGTGGTGGTTCGCTCGCCCGCCCGCCGCACCTCCCTTTCAGCTTTCTTGTTGAAGTTTCCGCGTCCCACCACCGTGCCTGCATGGATGTATATACACACGTTCTTGTCATTCTCTGCATCATATATCGACACAGCTTTCTTCTTTTAAGGACCGATTGCCATATTCATCAACTCTTTCCATGAAACTATATATATTTCATATTTATTGTATTACAATAAATTAAAAATATATATATCGTTCTTTATATATTTTTATGAAAATGACACATAGTAATTACATTTAAAATTATCATTTCAGACATCATATGAAAACAATAGTTAATTATTAGATTTAGTGTGATCCATCAAATCACTCTCCTCCGTAAGACATTATCCATGACATCTAACTTGCCGAGAAAAGAAAGGGAAAAGGAAGCAGAGGTTACTTGGTGTTCGGGGTTTTAGCATCATCCCATTTGATTCAAGATTTCGGTACCTTTTCTTGCCGGACGAGACATCCTGAGATCTGACCACTGAATTGCTCAGAATTAACCTCTTTTATTGGCAATTAAGGGCAAAAAAATAAGAGAAGAAAAAAAAAAAAGATGAAGATGAGAATAATGCAGAGACTTCTTTTATGACTCAAAGCATGCAGTAAGTATTATTTAGTATGTCATATTTCTTTTTTTTTTCTTACATTTCAAAGCATATAAATTCGTTTTTGTACACTAATAGTATGTTATTCGTTTTCTCCTCTCTTGAAATCGAACAAATCCCAAAAAGTTATATAGACAAGATGTTGTCTATCTAAGATTGTATAGAGTTCAGATCGGTTATAGTTGCAGAATGACAAGATGTTGTTGCTCGACAGGGAACGCATGCATGCATTCATGCATATGAATCAACTAAACAATCCTCTTCTCTTTCAGGACATGTGAACTTTTTCTTGCACAACCTGTTTACTTTGCATTACTAAGTCAAAGTGAATTTGTCTATGACATGTTATACCTTCTCATAACAATTTTAATATTGTCTCCCAAGAAATCATTTCTTGCTGTTTCATTCACAATGACAGAAAATTCTACTAACAAAAAACCCTCTATTTCATGATATTTAATCGCAGCATTGGACACATGAAAGACAAAAATTTTCATTCAACTTCTCTTCTCTTATCTACGAACAGTTCCTCTTCTTCACCGCATGGCCGAAGCGTATTAGAGTAAGGGATCAATGGGGAACTGCATCCCAGCCATCCCAGCTTCTTGAGTTCTCCATCATTTATATCATAGCTATATGCCTCGCTATCTACGGTGAAAACAAGTGACGTGGTCATCGCCACCTCTCTCAGCACGACGCAGCTCACGTTGCGGGGTTTCCTGAACCCTAACTGGCCCAAGCTCACCTCATGCGCCCTCACCCATCCTGGCGGACCGTCGTTTGTCTTCCTCAGCAGCCACAGTCCGATCACCCAAGTACACGTTTCGTAATGCATTAGGCACAGCGACTTCCCCTCCCACATGCCTATTCCGATCGTGTCCGAGCGGGCGACGGCTGCTTCTTTCGGCAGAGGGATGATCTGCGTGCGCTCCTTTCTCACATCAAAGGCGACGACACACTGGTCGATCTCGTTCGAGAACGAATTTGACGATGCCCAGAACACGACGTCGTCGCAGATCACCGGGTGCTCCAAATGTAGTTCCAACCAACCGAAGTCGAGTTCCTTGTCCATCGTCCACACCCTCGCAGACGAGTCATAGACCTGACAGCGGTGCAACTTGCTCCTTACTGAGTGCCGTGAAAGGTAGACCAACCTGTAGCCTTTCGTCACCCCATCTCCATCGTTCAAGAATCTCACCGCGATGCCACCCCATTTACAATACTTGCCCGGCGGGGAGGGTAGCTGGCACCGAGTACCACGGACCGGGTTGTAGACGAATAAGGCACCATCTGTCTTATGCAACACAAAGACGAGGCCACCAGCTGACCCAACGATTTTGCATTTGCGGAACAAGAATTCGAGGCTGCTTCTGGGCACACCGGCGTAGGGGTCAACGAGGCAGAAGGCTCCAGAAAAGGCGCTGTCGTGGGGAAAGAAGCCGGAGATGACATTGTTGTGGTACGACTGTGAAAGGAGAAAATGAGAATCTGATGAGAGCTGGCGAAAGCTCTTGCAAACAGAGAGGATCCTAAAGAAGGTCTTTGCTGGGAGGTAGGAGAGGATCTCTGCCAGCAAGTTATCGGGAAGGGGACGACCGCTACTTCCGAGGTTGGTGCTATGGGTGCTATTGAGCGTACCATCATCCATTCCAACGATCAGAGATTTGAAAGAGTCCAACTTATTGTCCATTATATAGAGAAGTAAGAGGGAAGGATGACGACTCTTAGTGTGAGAAGATATCCAACTCTCCTCGTTTGAAACAGAGAAATGTTTCGAGGACCGATTGCCATATTCATGTACTCTTTCCATGAAAATATATATATATATTTATTGTATTACAATAAAGGGAAAAACATATCATTTTCATATATTTTTATGAAAATGGCAATAAGTAATTACATTTAATATTACCATTTCAGACATCATATGAAAATAGTAGTTAATTATTAGATTTAGTGTGATCCTTCAGAGCACTCCCCTCTGTTAGACATTATCCATGATATCTAACTTGCCAAGTAAATGAAAAAATTGATTTGAATTAAGAGCCTTAGTTATCAATAAGATCAATAGATAGTGAAAAAATCATTAAACTTTGTTACTTGAGATGGTAAGTTTTGATTAGACGTTTCTATTTTAAAATCAATAATATATGTATATATTGAAACTCTTATTTAAACTTTGTTACTTGACTATTAAGACATTAAAGATTTATTATTAGACTCAAAAACTAATTTGTAGTGATTATATTAATTTGTAAGGACCCAAATTATATTGTAGAACTTTGCAAGGAAAATTATGTAAAAATGCCGCAGCCTGTCATACGCCGCCGCAGCCGTCCTCATCGGCATTCCTGGGTGCGTTCATGTGCCACGCGGCGCTCCTAAAGTTCTACAATATAATTTGGGTCACAAAGAGAGATTCACAACGGCGGAAACCCGCCTAGATGTTCTTGAAGCGAGCATGGAGGAACTCTACCATGGCCAACAAAAACTAGTTGGGGTAGAGAGCTCGCAAGAGGAAGCGGAGTCCAGGATCGACAAGGTCGAGGCCCTAGTCGACCGACTGTCTGATGACACCAAAGACTCCGTGCAACACTTACAGGATGTTGTGGCGGAACTCACTTCAAAGGTGGCCATGCTCGCAAGAACACTAAATGCGGGAGGAAGCAACACCCGCGTTGCACTGCCACAAAATTTGAGGGCACCCGAGCCTCATGGATATGGAGGGGCCAGAGATGCCAAAGAGCTCGAGAACTTTCTGTTCGACATGGAACAATACTTCCGAGCTACGAGGCCCGATTCTAAAGATACCAAAGTTTCTATAGCAACAATGTATCTGAACGGAGATACGAAACTTTGGTGGCGAACCCGTTGGGAGGAGATCCAACAAGGCCGGTGTCGAGTCGACACATGGGAGGACTTGAGTTCGTCGCAAGAAGGAAGTTGAGACAACTCCGCCAGAGTACCACCATCCGAGACTATGTGAAACAATTTTCTGCACTAATGCTGGACATACAGGACATGTCCGAGAAGGACAAGTTGTTCAGCTTCCTCGATGGTTTGAAGCCATGGGTTCAACAGGAGCCAAATCGAAGGAATGTTACCGATGTGGTCGGGGCAATTGCTACTGCAGAAAGACTCACCGACTTTGTTTCCTCCGAAGACCCAGGGAGAAGGAAACAATCTTCAGGCAATCGCCCTCCAAAACATTCTCAAGGGAAGGAGCTCGGGGGCGAACAAAAGAAGAAGAGTTCCCACAAAGGGCCAAACCCGAAAGGCAAGACCTCAAAACCTAAAGGATGTTTCTTGTACGGAGGACCGCACATGGTGAGAGAGTGCCCACAAAAACAAGCACTCAATGCTTTGACGGCTTCCATCCAACCCCCCCGATCGGACAAGGGCAAAGCTGTTGCTCTTACTTCGAGCAGTTCTGAATCCAACAGCGATGACGAGGAGTCGCAAGGACCCCGAATGGGAGCAATGCGTTTGTTGAACGTCATGCGGGGTCAAGTGGGGGAGAACATCAAAACAAAGCTACAAAAAGAAGGAAGTAGTGAGCTGATGTATGTGGACATCAAGCTAAATGGCCAAACGACCCGTGCAATGGTGGACACGAGCGCTACCCACAACTTCATAGCCGATCGAGAAGCACAACGACTTGGGTTGATATTGGAGAAGAGCCCAAGCCGAATGAAGGCGGTGAACTCGGAGGCCAAGCGAATCTCCGGGTTGGCGAAGGGTGTTCCCATCAAAATCGGGACATGGAGCAGGAACACCAACATGATGGTCGTGCCATTGGATGACTTCCAAGTGATCCTTGGAATGGAGTTTATGCACCCGGCAAAGTTGGTGCCAATGTCGTTCTTGAACTCCCTATGTATGATGGGAGGCGAGGACCCCTGTGTGGTTCCCATCTCTCGGAGAGGAACCAAGGAGCCCTGACACATATCGGCATTACAACTGAAGAAAAGGGTGCGAAAAGGCGAATTGACATTCATGGCTGCTATGAAGCTAAAGCCACTCAACGAGAAGGCCATTCAAGAACCTGCTGCGGTGGCGAACGTCCTGAAAGAGTTCAAGGACGTTATGCCACCCGAGTTACCGAAGACTCTTCCACCACGCAGAGGCATGGATCACAGCATCGAGCTGGAGCCAAGAGTGAAGCCTCCAGCGAGACCACCCTACCGCATGCCCCCGCCAGAGTTGGCAGAACTCAGGAAGCAGTTAAGTGAACTGCGGACTTGTTCGACCAATTGGGCAAAGCTAAGTATTTCTCAAAACTCGACCTTCGGTCGGAGTATTGGCAGGTGCGCATTGCTGAAGGCGACGAAGCGAAGACTACCTGTGTGACCAGGTATGAAGCGTTTGAGTTCTTGGTGATGCCTTTCGGCTTAACCAACGCTCCGACCACATTCTGCACTCTCATGAACCAGCTATTCAAGGAGTATTTGGATAAGTTCGTGGTCATCTACTTGGACGATATCGTCGTCTACAGTCAAACGCTTGAGGAGCATGTCAATTACCTTCAGACGATTTTCAAGGTTCTCAGGGAGAACACTTTGTTCGTGAAAAGGGAGAAATGCTACTTTGCTCAAACTGAGATATTATTCTTGAGACATCGAATCGGTGATGGCACCATTCGGATAGATAAGTCGAAGGTGCAAACAGTTGCAGAATGGCGAACTCCAAAGAAGGTGCTAGAGTTGAGATCCTTCCTTGGTTTCGTCAATTATTATCGATGCTTCATAGCGGGATATTCGAAGCGTGCAACCCCACTAACGAAGTTGCTGAAGAAGGAGCAGCCTTGGAAGTGGTCTGACAAATGTGAAATAGCATTCCAAGATATGAAGGCTGCTGTTATAGAAGAACCAGTGCTCAAATTGCCAAACTATGGGGAGCCTTTTGAAGTCCATACAGATGCTTCAGACTTCACTATTGGGGGAGCACTCATGCAGGAGGGTCATCCGGTGGCCTACGAGAGCCGCAAACTCAACGAGACCGAGCGGCGGTATCCATTGCATGAGAAGGAGATGACAGCAGTGATCCACTGTCTACGAGTTTGGCGACACTATCTCCTCGGATCGCGATCTATGCTGAGGACGGACAACATCGCTCTGAGCTATTTCCAAACTCAGAAGAAGCTCTCCCTAAAGCAGGCGCGTTGGCAGGACTTCCTGGCTGAATTTGATATGACAATGGAGTATAAGCCTGGGAAGGCAAATGTCGTGGCCGATGCATTGAGTCGGAAGGTGGAGCGTGTGAATGCCGCCCAATTGGAGGGCGGAAACCAAGCAAGTCAGTTGCACTCCAACTTCCTTTCCAGAATCAGGGATGGACTGTATAGTGACCCCCAAGTAGTTATCCTAATGCAGCTCATCAAAGAAGGCAAGGCACGACGATTTTGGGTCCAGGAGGGACTCGTTTACACAAAAGGGAATAGAGTTTATATTCCCCGAGTGGACAATTTGAGGCGTGAACCCTTAAAAGAGTGTCACGATTCCCTTTGGGCTGGACACCCAGGCATTCACAGAACGTTGGCTCTCGTGGAGAGGGCCTTCTACTGGCCGAAGATGGGGACTGATGTGGAGGAATATGTTCGAACATGCCTTACTTGCCAACAAGACAAGGTGGAGCAGCGGAAGCCGGTGGAACTTTTGGAGCCGTTGCCCGTACCAGAAAGGTCGTGGGAGAGCATTTCCTTGGATTTCATATCAAGCTTGCCACTTGTAGGGAGACTTGGATTGATACTCGTGGTGGTCGATCGGTTTTCAAAGTATGCAACTTTCATTGCTGCTCCCCTACACTGTTCAGCAGAGGAGGCGGCCAAGCTTATGATGAAGATTGTGGTGAAGTATTGGGGAGTCCCACACAATATCATTAGTGATCGAGATGCTCGGTTCTTGGGAAGATTCTGGACCGAGCTATTCAAATTGTTGGAGTCGAAGTTATACTTCTCTACAAGCCTCCACCCCCACACGGATGGCCAGACTGAAAGGATAAACTCACTCCTGAAGCAATATCTCCGGCACTACGTGAGTGCCAACCAACGAGATTGGGTGAAGCTGTTGGACATTGCCCAATTCTCCTACAACTTGCAGCGGAGCTCTGCATCCAACAAGAGCCCCTTCGAGATCATCACAGGACAACAACCGTCAACTCTGCACACCATGGCAATTGGGTATACTGGGAGTAGTCCATCAGCCTATCATTTCACAAAAGAGTGGCATCGAAATGCAGATATTGCGCGGGCTTACTTGGAGAAGGCGGCAAAAATGATGAAGAAGTGGGTAGACTTGGGAAGGCGACCACAAGAGTTCAAAGTTGGCGATTTGGTGTTGGTAAAGCTCCAACCGGCATCACTCCAATTCTTTAGGAACAAAGTCCACAAAGGATTGGTGCGCAAGTATGAAGAGCCCTTCCCAATTATCAGCAGGTTAGGCAACGTCTCTTACAAGTTGCAGCTGCCGGCGTGGTTCAAAATTCACAACGTTCTTCACGCCAGCAACCTAAAAGCCTACCACTTGGACCCGCAAGATGCTTCCCGAAGTGTTCCAACTCGGCTACCTCCCATCACAACCTCCTACGAGAAGTGAGTTGAAACCATTCTGGCGGACCGCAAGATAAAGCTACCCAACGGAGCTAAGCAGATAAAGTACTTGGTGAAGTGGTGAAAGCTTCCCCGAACAAAAGCCAGTTGGGAGCCTGAAGACGCCTTGCGACATGAAGAAGAAATCATCAACAACTACCAACAAGCGTCGACGAGGGCGTCGACAGTTTAAGTGGGGGAGAATGTCACGAACGATCGTCGCGCACTCGCAACAACTCCGTTCAACGAACCGTTCGTCGCTCACACCTACATGTACAGCTGTTTGACAGCATGTTTTCTCTTAGTTTTGGGTTATTTTGCTTGTAAAAATGTAAGTTCGAACAAGCTGCAGCGTTACAAAGCGATCGCTCACCGAAACGAGCAAAACAGCCTAAAACAGCTCCGTTTTCGCGTGCCGCGGGCTGATTTCTGGAATCTGCCTATGCTCACCAAAACGTCAGCCATCTCAGCCCCTTTGAACCCCCCGGGTGGCACAGGGCTGGATGGGGCTTCGGATATATACCGGGCGTTGAACACTCTTTCGCAAGTTCGCAAGTTCGCAAGTTGCCTTGATGGGAACTTGTTGTCGCGCCCGGGACCAGGTGAGTGGTTGTTTGTGGGCTTGCAGCTGTTCGTTCAACCTTCTAAAGCCCTTGTTTTCCCCCTCTCCCTCTTTTCTCTTGTGCACGCAAGGTGCTCGCTGAATTGCTTGTAAAGCTTCCCCTTTTCGCGAGATGTCGGGACTTGTCCGCCGCTCGTTCTTTCGAACTAATCAACTTTATTCTTTTACAGGTCCTTCGGGACTTGCGAGAGGTTACAAGTGGGCTGATCCTCGCGGAGCAATATCGCAAGGGCGAAGCGCGACTTAGGCAATGCAAGCTAAGTTCGCGTCTTTGCCGCAAAGGTGACCCGCGACTTAGACAACGCAAGCTAAGTTCGCGTCTTTGGCCGCAAGGATGCCTCACGCCTTAGGCAATTCCAGCTAAGGCCGTGACACTATGTCACTTGCTAAGATTGCAGCTTTTAATTGCCATCCATGTGGTCACTCCCTCCATCACATTATGATACCAGCTCCATATGTTCTGCCATCTCCTACATTTACTTACTGTACACATGAATTAATAACTTGGATCTCAAACTGTACCCAGCTCTCACCCACATTAGGTTGATTTCTGCAGAGGAAACGAAAGAAACATTGCAGAAACAGGACCAGCTATTGGACACTATTCGTTCTCATTTGGCACCCTAAAGAAACAAATATTGGTGATTCGTTAGCCTGCAATCTTCGTAAGGTGTGTCTTCCTAGGCCATAAAAGTTAAAATTATGGTGCCCTTTCTACAGGAATCTCTTCCTTCTACCTGCTGGATTCTTAACAAGATGCAGAAATTTAGAAGGGTTGTGAGGTACTGTCTGATCTAGAATCATGTGATATACCTTAACTTCCCATCTGTCTCTGCACAGACACTGATGGACCGTAACAACTATTATGAGGGAATTCCACAAGTTTGCATCCCAAGACACAGTAAGTAATTTGGGTTCCTCGACGGTGTTAGATTGCAGAACGACTAAAAGCAAGAACCCAAGAGAACTGTCCGATATATGTACACATTGCAGCATGATGTGGAGGACAGTTCTCCTCATGTTACACAAAGTGCTTGATGGTCTTTGTTTCGTCTAAGGAAGAAAAGAAAACAATAAAAGGAAATAAAATCTTTTACCAGGCACACGGGAAAACAGAAGGGGAACAGAAGGAGTTACAGGAGATTGGTGAAGAAACTTCAGATCAAACTACACGAATTCTCTTCTTGGGAGGGAGAGGAAGGAAGACCGAGGTAAGATCGGGAGTAACGGCGTGGAATTCCATGGAAGGAGCCGGCGGTACCCTCTTCGCCGGCTTCGGCTTTCTCTTCGCCGGCGTACAAACAAGGACGGGCTTGAGAACGGTCTCTTCCGCCTTTTGGTGTGACGCACTCTTCCTCTTCGGTTTCGGCAGCATCGGGACGGCCTTCCACGGGCTTGTCCCGCGTCGGCGCAGTCTTTATGGGCGGAAGCAGAGGCAATTCACCTACGACGACGACGACCGCCTCGGAGCCCATGGCTGCGGAGATCAAGAACTGAAGACGAAGGCAGTGGAGGCCACAGGATTCCCTTGAGAGGAGCAAAGAGAAGCACACCTCACAAGGTGGTCGGCTCGGAGAGGAATCCTTGTGGTGGAGGAGAAGAGGAGAAGAAGCTGAGCAGCAAATTTGGAGGGAGAGGGAAGGGCGAAGGAGTAAATTGGAGGAGCGAGGCAGCAGCTTCGACGTTGTGGCATCTCTACGGCTGTCCTCGACAAAAGAGAAATGCCAGGATCCACGTCTTAACGCCGCTTTCGGCACCCTCCTCCATTTCCCCGGTGAACCAACTTTTCGTCTCCTTTTTTCTGTTCTCGCTGCTCTGCTGAAAGCGTCGTCGGCAGTGGGCTGCGGACGACAACAAAGCATTAAATAACCGGTTAGTGTGGAGAGAGAGAGAGAGAGAGAGAGAGAGGCACCATACTCGATCAACTTGTTCATTCCATCGGTCGTTGTCCCCAACTCCATTAGCCTTCTTTTGGTTTATTTTTCTCTTCCTTTTTTTTGTGTCCGAGTCAAGAAAGGTTGTGTCGACAACAGACGAGGAGAATATGAAGGCTAAGGTAGACTCTTTTGCACGAGGCAAACTGTGTAGGGTTAATAAAAAGTAACTTCGATGTTCCTATCCTTCTTGGATGCCATGGGACCTATAATTTTTGTTAATGGGCGCAAACAACAAATTAATAGGTTAGATTCTATTCTATTCTATTCTATTCAAACACATCCGCGCATCTGCCACGCTAGATAAGACATGGGCATGACCCTTTGATGGATCAATCACGAAGAATGGTTATACGGCTTTACCTTTGAATCTACGTCAAAATGGTCAAAGTTACCATGGAAACTATCACAATCAAACTCCACTATGTATCATTAGACACTTCAATTCTGTATCCATGTGAAACTAATCTTCCTGCCAACATTTATAATACAAACTCAATAAGAGACCTTCTTTCATGGGTCTCATTTTGCTTTCATAGGGGGCATATCAAAATTGTTCCTTGAGGCTTAAATTACCAAACTTGAGCTACTTTAATTGCAGGAGTAAATTCCAAATGGTAAAAATGGTATGTATATATAAACGACTATTCAGGAAGAAATTTAGGCACTCTAACCAAACAATCTTATTGATTATTCTAACAAAAGTGAAAACAGCATGATACAGACTCCACTAAACCATTACAGATAACAAAGCGATAACAAAGATCAAGCAGACAATTTGTACCTATTGCTGCTCGGTTGTGTTATCAAGGCTAGCCAAGAAACTGTACCACGACACCAAGTGATGTTGTCAGAACTACCCCTTTGATAGGCCTCCTGTAACAGTTTCTTTGCTGCTTGTTCTGGATCTTGTAGGGGTTTGACAATAGCTACCACCGCCTCCTGAATTTGGAACCAAATGAAAAAGAAAGGGTTCAATCTTCGGAGATGATATTTCAGGTACCTACTTTTTTTTTTGTTTTTTGTTATTTTCTTCTTTTAAAGTATACCTCATTCGTTCGTGACAACATCCCACAATCAGTCACTTGCAAGGATGAGGAATTCGAGAGATCCATCAACCGCTTCCACCTGCATTCAACAGTAGTCGAAGCAGTCAAAGGCATTACTGTCAGATGATGATATGTCTCGAGTCTTGAAGACAATAACATTGTAGGAATAAAGTGATAGGTCAGAGATCAAACATGAATTTCTGGATCTGCGACAACAAACTGTTTCAGGTGCCTATCACCAAATGCACGAGAAACGGCAAGAACACCACCGACACGCCATGTCCCTGCAGTTACAGTTGATCAGTATTTATATAACGAAATGATCTAAACTGATAAAAAATGATGGAGGAGATCAAGTACCAGCCCACATTACAAAGCCCCCAGCATCCTCAATCCTTTGCTCTCTCATCTGTTTGGTCAGGCTTGTGATCCCTTGAGACAGCTATAGCTGCAAAAGTTACAAAAAATAGCGTGAGCCGAGTTCCTAGTAAAGAACTAAACTTTTAAGAGGCTCAATCAATAATTCAATACAAGATTCTGGTGATTGTATTCTATTTCAGATACTGAATTTGTTAAAAACAGAACCTTCAAGCACATCCAGAGAAAATCATCTCCATATTATCACCATCAAAATAGAGTGATTGGTTTAATTATGAGAGCTCACATCAACCAAGTACCACAACAGGTTGATTTGCCAGGTCTCTGTTGTTCAAAGTACCAAGAACTGGCTTTTGACCATGATGCACGAGGGACAAAAGGTTTCTTTCTCTAAATTACCAAGCAATCAGAAGAATTGCCGTTGCAATCTACTGCACAAACTAGAAGCAAAACTTACCATATGGGGAACAAAAGACTTTTTTCTCTAAATTATGAAGCACCCAGAAGTTCGTTTGGTCAACTACTCTATCATGATCAGAAAATTGCTTTTGCAATATATTGTAAGAACCAAGAAACAGAACTTGCAAGTAAAATGGGTGCTCTACAAGAAATTGGCACAACTGTTTGCCTCAGAAAAGGACTTGTTGCAACTGATGCCACTGAAAAACCAAGAATCAGATGTTTGTATCAAGAGGTTCATAGAATACATAAACTTTTGTATTAATTGAGCACAAGTTGAGATGCCAAACTCGATTTAACAAAGAAAAAGTGGGAAAAAAAAAACAACGAAAATTAGAACCACAAGCAGCTTTTAATATGCTAAATAAAAAGTCTTTATTAGTTACAATTTTCAAGATAACTGGATCGAGTGATGCAACAAATTCTAGATTGATTTTTCGACCCAATCAATTGAAATGAGAAGAGATTGCATGGATATCTTATAAAGAATACAGAACAACCTCAACGGGCATAAGAACAAACATAAACAACAGGATTCAATGACAACAAGTATGTCAACAGCACCACACAGTACTGTTTATTGCCATTCATAAATCAATCAGAAATTTGAATCTAGTTAGAAGGCAATAATCTCAAACTAAAGATGACCACATATAGTAATTGAACCATGAGATGAACAAATGGGCAAGCAAACATCCAAACAAAAGCAAATGGTAGATCACGGATAATGATTATGGAAATATGTAAAATGTTAAATACCAAGCTCTACATACATGAGGGATGATTTTTGATAAAAAATATGTAAATTTGGCAAGAAAAAATAATGGAGACACAATAATATCTACCTAAAGTTCCATATAAAAAATATATTCTTTAACACTGAACAAAACAAATAATGGAGAAATATGCTTATGACAAGCTTCAGGATTAAGGAAACATCAACTTCCATTGTCATCCTGTTTTGTCATTGGCGTGAATAGTTAAACTCCCGATCGTCGAAGTCTACGATTAGATGGTTTTGACAAGGGTCAATTCCAGAATGCAAGAAATATAACCAACAAAATGTGGACTGGAGGATAAAAGACCGTAGAATAATAAATCACACCAATAAAAATCCCATTTGTAGATTCCAAGACATGTCATACATCTAAAGTGGTACCAAAACCTACTATGTACAGCGCTAAATGGAAAGTTTCATCAAGGAACAACACTCAAGCGATGAACAAAAAATAGTTCTTAGATCATACATTAAAGACAAGATAACATGACTAAACTATTAGTATACAATTTCACCAAAAGTATGTAGCTATGAAACCACTGTAGCATCGATAAGTCATAAAGACATTAAGTGCAATGGCTTATAGAAGTAGCATAAAAAAGTGATTATTATTCTTTAAATAATGCTGTGTAAAAATTGGATAACTTAATATTAAGTTTCCAATCCTGTTTAACTTGCTAGTAAACTATTAATCTTCAAATCTCATTTCAAAAAGAGTACATGCAATACGAGAGCGTAATGAACTTTAGCACCTCATCCATCATCAACAATTTAAATCCTCATTTATCACCATAAGTGTGCAGTTTCAGCCATTTCTGAAGATTTTTTCGCAGGTTCAATTCTCCAATTTCAGGCTTAAATTCTGTGAATCCAAACAGGAATATGTTCTCTTTCTCCTTCCTGTCTATACTTTTTTATATTACTATATTTTTGAAGAATCTGAAACTATATGATTATTTGTTTCAATGTGTTCAGTACACCAGAGACACACAGAGCTACTATAGCATTTGGCAGGATCAAGAGAAGGCCAAAAAACTTTGTTGGTCTAGAACCTACATATATCCTAAGAACCTAGATGTCACTGGTGTCACATTCTAAATATTGCTCTTAAATAGGTTGGGTTGTCAGAATACAGTTAGTAAAAAAAAATGCAGTAAACTCCATCTAAATTGAGCCGGTTTAGTTCTAGATTAAGTACAGAAATCCGTTACACATAATTGATGATAAGAGAACTGATTTAAGGATGAGGGGCCTACCATCTCCTCCTCTACATATGACAGCTCTAGAGTCCCCAACATTTGCAACGAGCAAACGATCACCAACAAGGACAGCTGTTGATGCAGTTGAACCCGCCTCTCGGTTCTGGCTGTTCTCAGATTTCAAAAATTCTGCGTCCGTGTGGTTGTATGCATCAGCTGAAGGTAACAGCACAGATGAATTTCATAAGCCAAATATTATTGTTCTCTAAAAGCTCTTTCATAGTACAAAATGCAAATCAGCACCACCTATAGCTGATTTTGTATCGGTAATGAACTTTGGATGCCTGAGTAAGTTGCTGAAGAGGTTTTGTTTAACATACTCTGCTACTTGGGCACCGCCATGACCTACATAACCACTCATCAAAGCATCAAAGTCTAACGTTAGGATATTGAATGTATAAGCAACTCTCCACGAGAGAAATTTACCCTAGAAAAGGATTGAAAGAAGCAAGTTAATGAATGGGTTTTCTATGTCAGTTTTACCAAAAATTTGCAAATACAAAAAAAAAAAAAGATAAGACATTCTAAACATAACAAAGACAACAAAATACTGCAGAAATTTTACCATCAAAGACCCCAAACAAGCCAACAATTTCTCCATCAACGCTGTCAATTCGCGTCTCATAGAAGTCTTCCATCGAAGATCTTTTCCCCG
>NW_027021202.1:12500-15000 GCF_036884655.1 Musa acuminata AAA Group | reverse complement strand
AAGCAAGGCTTTATTGGCCACACAAGGAAGAAGAAGATTTCAAGCGAAGCAAAAATGGCCCAGGAAACAGGCCAAAACAGCCCAAAAACGGGCCAAAACAGGCCATTTTTGGCTGCGCGAGCAAGCGACGAGATGCGGACAGCGAGCGAAGCGAGAGGCAGCACCATTCCCTGCTATACAAAAGCCCCATCCAGCCCTGTGCCACCTGGGGGGTTCCAGGGTGCTGAGATGGCTGACGTTTTGCTCCACTCTCGACGGTCACCGCGCAAAGCAAGAACAGGCCAAAAACTGGCCAAAACGGCCCAAAAACGGGCCAAAACTGGCCATTTTTGGCTGCGCGAGCGAGCGGCGAGCGGCGGACAGCGAGCGAAAGCGAGAGGCAGCACCGTCCCTGCTATACGAAAAGCCCCATCCAGCCCTGTGCCACCCGGGGGTTCCAGGGTGCTGAGATGGCTGACGTTTTGCTCCGCTCTCGACGGTCACCGCGCAACGCAAGAACAGGCCAAAAACTGGCCAAAACGCGCCCAAAGAAACGGGCCAAAACTGGCCATTTTTGGCTGCTGCGATGCGAGCGGCGAGCGGCGGACAGCGAGCGAAGCGAGAGGCAGCACCGTCCCTGCTATACGAAAGCCCCATCCAGCCCTGTGCCACCCGGGGGGTTCCAGGGTGCTGAGATGGCTGACGTTTTGCTCCGCTCTCGACGGTCACCGGCGCAACGCAAGAACAGGCCAAAAACTGGCCAAAACGGCGCCAAAAACGGGCCAAAACTGGCCATTTTTGGCGCTGCGCGAGCGAGCGGCGAGCGGCGACAGCGAGCGACAGCGAGAGGCAGCACCGTCCTGCTATACGAAAGCCCATCCAGCCCTGTGCCACCCGGGGGTTCCAGGGTGCTGAGATGGCTGACATTTTGCTCCGCTCACGACGGTCGCCGCGGCACACAAGAACAGCCCAAAAACAGGCCAAAACAGCCCAAAAACGGGCCAAAACTGGCCATTTTTGGCTGCGCGAGCGAGCAGCGAGCGGCGGACAGCGAGCGAAGCGAGAGGCAGCACCGTCCCTGCTATACGAAAGCCCCATCCAGCCCTGTGCCACCCGGGGGGGTTCCAGGGTGCTGAGATGGCTGACGTTTGCTCCGCTCACGACGGTCGCCGCGCACGCAAGAACAGGCCAAAAACTGGCCAAAACAGCCCAAAAAACGGGCCAAAACTGGCCATTTTTTTGCTGCGCGAGGCGAGCGGAAGAGCGGCGAACAGCGAGCGAAGCGCGAGGCAGCACCGTCCCTGCTATACGAAAGCCCCATCCAGCCCTGTGCCACCCGGGGGGTTCCAGGGTGCTGAGATGGCTGACATTTTGCTCCGCTCACGACGGTCACCGCGCCACACAAGAACAGCCCAAAAACAGGCCAAAACAGCCCAAAAACGGGCCAAAACTGGCCATTTTTGGCTGCGCGAGCGAGCGGCGAGCGGCGAACAGCGAGCGAAGCGAGAGGCAGCACCGTCCCTGCTATACGAAAGCCCCATCCAGCCCTGTGCCACCCGGGGGGTTCCAGGGTGCCTGAGATGGCTGACGTTTTGCTCCGCTCACGACGGTCACCGCACCACGCAAGAACAGGCCAAAAACTGGCCAAAACAGCCCAAAACGGGCCAAAACTGGCCTTTTTGGCTGCGCGAGCGAGCGGCGAGCGGCGAACCAGCGAGCGAAGCGAGAGGCAGCACCGTCCCTGCTATACGAAAGCCCCATCCAGCCCTGTGCCACCCGGGGGGTTCCAGGGTGCTGAGATGGCTGACGTTTTGCTCCGCTCTCGACGGTCACGCGCGCAATGCAAGAACAGGCCAAAAACTGGCCAAAACGGCCCAAAAAACGGGCCAAAACTGGCCATTTTTGGCTGGCGCGAGCGGCGAGCGGCGGAGCTAGCGAGCGAAGCGAGAGGCAGCACCGTCCCTGCTATACGAAAGCCCCATCCAGCCCTGTGCCACCCGGGGGGTTCCAGGTGCTGAGATGGCTGACGTTTTGCTCCGCTCTCGACGGTCACCGCGCAATGCAAGAACAGGCCAAAACTGGCCAAAACGGCCCAAAAAACGGGCCAAAACTGGCCATTTTTGGCTGCGCGAGCGAGCGGCGAGCGGCGGACAGCGAGCGAAGCGAGAGGCAGCACCGTCCCTGCTATACGAAAGCCCCATCCAGCCCTGTGCCACCCGGGGGGTTCCAGGGTGCTGAGATGGCTGACGTTTTTGCTCCGCTCTCGACGGTCACCGCGCAATGCAAGAACAGGCCAAAAACTGGCCAAAACGGCCCAAAAACGGGCCAAAACTGGCCATTTTTTGGCTTGCACGAGCGAGCGGCGAGCGGCGGACAGCGAGCGAAGCGAGAGGCAGCACCGTCCCTTGCTATACGAAAGCCCCATCCAGCCCTGTGCCACCCGGGGGGGTTCCAGGGTGCTGAGATGGCTGACGTTTTGCTCCGCTCTCGACGGTCACCGCGCAATGCAAGAACAGGCCAA
>NW_027021202.1:0-2500 GCF_036884655.1 Musa acuminata AAA Group | reverse complement strand
TGACGTTTTGCTCCGCTCACGACGGTCGCCGCGGCACGCAAGAACAGGCCAAAAACTGGCCAAAACAGCCAAAAACGGGCCAAAACTGGCCATTTTTTGCTGCGCGAGCGAGCGGAGAGCGGCGAACAGCGAGCGAAGCGCGAGGCAGCACCGTCCCTGCTATACGAAAGCCCCATCCAGCCCTGTGCCACCCGGGGGGTTCCAGGGTGCTGAGATGGCTGACATTTTGCTCCGCTCACGACGGTCACCGCGCCACACAAGAACAGCCCAAAAACAGGCCAAAACAGCCCAAAAACGGGCCAAAACTGGCCATTTTTGGTCTGCTGCGAAGCGAGCGGCGAGCGGCGAACAGCGAGCGAAGCGAGAGGCAGCACCGTCCCTGCTATACGAAAGCCCCATCCAGCCCTGTGCCACCCGGGGGGTTCCAGGGTGCTGAGATGGCTGACGTTTAGCTCCGCTCACGACGGTCACCGCACCACGCAAGAACAGGCCAAAAACCTGGCCAAAACAGCCCAAAAACGGGGCCAATAACTGGCCATTTTTGGCTGCGCGAGCGAGCGTGCGAGCGGAGCGAACAGCGAGCGAAGCGAGAGGCAGCACCGTCCTGCTATACGAAAGCCCCATCCAGCCCTGTGCCACCCGGGGGGTTCCAGGGTGCTGAGATGGCTGACGTTTTGCTCCGCTCTCGGACGGTCACCGCGCAATGCAAGAACAGGCCAAAAACTGGCCAAAAACGGGCCCAAAAACGGGCCAAAACTGGCCATTTTTGGCTGCGCGAGCGGCGAGCGGCGGACAGCGAGCGAAGCGAGAGGCAGCACCGTCCCTGCTATACGAAAGCCCCATCCAGCCCTGTGCCACCCGGGGGGTTTCCAGGGTCGCTGAGATGGCTGACGTTTTGCTCCGCTCTCGACGGTCACCGCGCAATGCAAGAACAGGCCAAAAACTGGCCAAAACGGCCCAAAAACGGGCCAAAACTGGCCATTTTTGGCTGCGCGAGCGAGCGGCGAGCGGCGGACAGCGAGCGAAGCGAGAGGCAGCACCGTCCCTGCTAGTACGAAAGCCCCATCCAGCCCTGTGCCACCCGGGGGGTTCCAGGGTGCTGAGATGGCTGACGTTTTGCTCCGCTCTCGACGGTCACCGCGCAATGCAAGAACAGGCCAAAAACTGGCCAAAACGGCCCAAAAACGGGCCGAAAACTGGCCATTTTTGGCTGCACGAGCGAGCTGCTGAGCGGCGGACAGCGAGCGAAGCGAGAGGCAGCACCGTCCCTGCTATACGAAAGCCCCATCCAGCCCTGTGCCACCCGGGTGGGTTCCAGGGTGCTGAGATGGCTGACGTTTTGCTCCGCTCTCGACGGTCACCGCGCAATGCAAGAACAGGCCAAAAACTGGCCAAAACGGCCCAAAAACGGGCCAAAACTGGCCATTTTTGGCCTGCACGAGCGAGCGGCGAGCGGCGGACAGCGAGCGAAGCGAGAGGCAGCACCGTCCCTGCTATACGAGAAGCCCCATCCAGCCCTGTGCCACCCGGGGGGTTCCAGGGTGCTGAGATGGCTGACGTTTTGCTCCGCTCTCGACGGTCACCGCGCAATGCAAGAACAGGCCAAAAACTGGCCAAAACGGCCCAAAAACGGGCCAGAAACTGGCCATTTTTGGCTGCACGAGGCGAGCGGCGAGCGGCGGACAGCGAGCGAAGCGAGAGGCAGCACCGTCCCTGCTATACGAAAGCCCCATCCAGCCCTGTGCCACCCGGGGGGTTCCAGGGTGCTGAGATGGCTGACGTTTTGCTCCGCTCTCGACGGTCACCGCGCAATGCAAGAACAGGCCAAAAACTGGCCAAAACGGCCCAAAAACGGGCCAAAACTGGCCATTTTTGGCTGCACGAGCGAGCGGCGAGCGGCGGACAGCGAGCGAAGCGAGAGGCAGCACCGTCCCTGCTATACGAAAGCCCCATCCAGCCCTGTGCCACCCGGGGGGTTCCAGGGTGCTGAGATGGCTGACGTTTTGCTCCGCTCTCGACGGTCACCGCGCAATGCAAGAACAGGCCAAAAACTGGCCAAAACGGCCCAAAAACGGGCCAAAACTGGCCATTTTTGGCTGCGCGAGCGAGCGGCGAGCGGCGGACAGCGAGCGAAGCGAGAGGCAGCACCGTCCCTGCTATATACGAAAGCCCCATCCAGCCCTGTGCCACCCGGGGGGTTCCAGGGTGCTGAGATGGCTGACGTTTTGCTCCGCTCACGACGGTCACCGCACCACGCAAGAACGGACCATAAACAGGCCAAAACAGCCCAAAAACGGGCCAAAACTGGTCATTTTTGGCTGCGCGAGCGATGCGGCGAGCGGCGAACAGCGAGCGAAGCGTGAGGCAGCACCGTCCCTGCTATACGAAAGCCCCATCCAGCCCTGTGCCACCCGGGGGGTTCCAGGGTGCTGAGATGGCTGACGTTTTGCTCCGCTCACGACGGTCACCGCGCCATGCAAGAACGGACCAAAAACAGGCC